>NC_081180.1:182594888-182894888 GCF_029867415.1 Vicia villosa
CAGTAGAAGCCATCATCGACGACAAACCGTGGTATCACGACATCAAGAACTTTCTTCAAAAGCAAGAGTACCCTCTTGGGGCGTCAAAGAAGGATAGAAAGACTTTGAGGAAGTTAGCTTGTAGATTCTTCCTGAATGAAGATGTTCTGTACAAAAGAAATTTCGACATGGTTCTGCTCAGATGCGTTGACAGAAAAGAAGCAGAAATACTCATGAGAGAAATACATGAAGGTTCCTTTGGTACTCACACCAATGGACACACCATGACAAGGAAAATACTGAGAGCAGGATATTATTGGCTGACGATGGAGTCAGATTGCTACCAGTACGCAAAGAGGTGTCACAAATGCCAGATCTACGCCGATAGAATTCATGTGCCACCATCTCTTCTCAACATACTCTCTTCCCCTTGGCCTTTCTCCATGTGGGGAATCGACATGATTGGAATGATCGAACCAAAAGCGTCCAACGGACATCGCTTCATCTTGGTAGCTATAGACTATTTCACCAAATGGGTTGAAGCAGCTTCATATGCAAACGTTACAAGACAAGTTGTCGTCAGGTTTATCAAGAATCACATCATTTGTCGCTACGGCATTCCTAGCAAGATAATCACTGACAATGGGTCAAATTTGAATAACAAAATGATGAAGGAGCTTTGTGAAGAATTCAAGATCGAACATCACAACTCATCTCCTTACAGACCGAAGATGAATGGAGCTGTAGAAGCAGCTAACAAAAACATCAAGAAAATCATTCAGAAGATGGTCATCACTTACAAGGATTGGCATGAAATGCTCCCGTATGCTCTTCATGGTTACGTACATCAGTACGTACTTCGACTGGAGCAACTCCTTTCTCCCTTGTATATGGCATGGAGGCAGTCCTACCTATAGAGGTTGAGATTCCATCAATGAGAGTTTTGATGGAGGCAAAATTAACAGAAGCCGAGTGGTGTCAAAGCAGATTCGATGAATTGAACTTAATCGAAGAAAAGCGCATGACAGCTTTATGCCACGGACAGCTATATCAACAAAGAATGAAGAAAGCATTCGACAAAAAGGTTCGACCTCGCACAATCAAAGAAGGCGACCTTGTACTCAAAAAGATTCAATCTTTTCTCACAGATTCGAGAGGGAAATGGACTCCCAATTATGACGGCCCCTACGTGGTCAAGAGAGCTTTCTCAGGAGGAGCCTTAATACTCACGACTATGGATGGAGAAGAATTCACCCGTCCTGTGAACGTCGACGCAGTCAAGAAATACTTCGCCTAAATAATTAAAAGAACAACTCGCTAAGTTGAAAACTCGCAAAGAGCGACTTAGGCAAAAAAGAGCGTCTCGGTGAATCGAAAACCCAAAAGGGCGATTCAGGCAAAAATTAGAGACATAAAAAATATATATTAATCAATCCCGGTAGACTTAAAACCCGAAAGGGGTAGTTTACGCAAAAGTTAGGGATATATGACAAGTAACTGTGTTCAGGACAAACTTGATCATTCAAAATCCATAGCGGAGTATTCATCATCAGCAGGTCATCTTCTACGAAGCACGAATACAGTGCAACTCGGAGTGGAAGGGAAAGATAACGGTCGTCACGTTTCATCGTAGCCATTTTCCCGAAAATTACCAATTTCCAACTTTGTAAATACTCCATGGAATCAAGCATTTGGCTGATTACCATTCCATATATAATAATTTGAGCCTTGTGCTTTTCCTTTGCAATCTAGTCTTATTCAGTTTCTTGGAATGCATTTTAAGTTTAAACAGTCATTTTTCTTGAAACAAATGTTTTCATAAAAATAAAATGAATTTACTTGCAAAAATAAAGGTGAAATTTCTTTCTAAGGTTTACAAACAATAGGAAGAATGCAAACAGTTGCTCCGAAAACGGTTGAGACTCCGGGAACCAAGATTTCCCCATGAGGTCGCTTTGCGAACATCTCCCGATGACGGATCTTTACTTCAATTCATATTACTTACTTCGGACAGCGGACAACTGATAGCAAAGTATCCCCAACAGAGTTCGAGCTACAAGAAGAGGACATCTTCTGATCAACAAGAATTCAAGTCGTATCATAGGATTTTGCATCCGCGACAATTTTATTCACATTCACTTTACATTTTATAATTGTCATAATATTCATGCATACATTACATCATAACTGCATAGTCGCATCAGGCTTTGATCATGTGAATGCCCGAGTCATTGAGGCATGAACTCAAGTTTCCCCTGCAAGTTCTGGAGAAACTTTTTCCTTCGAGACGACAGTTCATACACAAGGATCTCACCAAGCAAGTCAACAGATGGTAGTCTCCCTCAAAGAGATAGTTTGTTCACTTTTGGAATTCCTCAGCCGAGATTCTCCTGCAGAGCGACATTCAACAGTCTTCTTCAGATAAGATAGTCTGCTTCGCATTTTGGAATTCCCTAGAGGTTTGGTATTTCCCCAGCAAGGTCAAGAGGTGCCACTCTTCATCAAAGAAAATAATTCAGAATCTCCCAGCAGATCGACAAATGATTCCCCAGCAGAATCAGTGAATGGTAGTCTTCATCCAGAAGATAGTTCATGATCCCCAACGGAGTCAACAAATGGTAGTCTTTCCCCAAGGAAAGACAGTTTGTCTGTTAAATACTCAAGAGATCAACAAATGGCAGTTTCTTCAAACAGTTTGTCTGTTTCAGGGATGTTTAGTTCCCCACAGAGTCAACAAATGGTAGTTTTCCCCTTAGGAAAACAGTTTGTTGATTCCCCAGGCACCAGTCGACGAATGGCAGTTTCCACCCCGAAAATAGTTCGTCCGCCTTCAAACAAAGCCATTAGCCCCTCAAAAGAGCGCGGGCCCATATGACAATCTTTCAAAGATGCCAAGTCAAAAGGGAAGATGGTGAAGTTTCTTTATTACCGTCAAATGGTATCTCATCTCCAAGTGCTAATGAGAAGTTTGATGAGGAAACAAATCTTTGAAGTTTCTTTATCACCATGAAATGGTATCTCATCTCCAAGTGCTGATGAGAAGTTTGATGAGGAAACAAACCTTTGAAGTTTCTTTATTACCATCAAATGGTATCTCATCTCCAAGTGCTGATGAGAAGTTTGATGAGGAAACAAATCTTTGAAGTTTCTTTATTACCATCAAATGGTATCTCATCTCCAAGTGCTGATGAGAAGTTTGATGAGGAAACAAACCTTTGAAGTTTCTTTATTACCGTCAAATGGTATCTCATCTCCAAGTGCTGATGAGAAGTTTGATGAGGAAACAAACCTTTGAAGTTTCTTTATTACCATCAAATGGTATCTCATCTCCAAGTCCTGATGAGAAGTTTGATGAGGAAACAAATCTTTGAAGTTTCTTTATTACCATCAAATAGTATCTCATCTCCAAGTGCTGATGAGAAGTTTGATGAGGAAACAAATCTTTGAAGTTTCTTTATTACCGTCAAATGGTATCTCATCTCCAAGTGCTGATGAGAAGTTTGATGAAGAAACAAACCTTTGAAGTTTCTTTATTACCGTCAAATGGTATCTTACCTCCAAGTGCTGGTAAGAAGTTTGATGAGGAAACAAACCGTTGGAAATTTTCTCTTTATCTGAGATATTGTCCAAACGCAACTAAGACCAGTTTCGAGATTTGGACATCCGGAACGAGAGGAGGTTGTTTACCTTTTTCTAAGTATCAACACTTAGTTAAAAAAGATGGATTGCGCATCCTACATTGCCATCCATTCACCAGAATCCACATCAAGTATTTCTGCAGGGGTTTGTCTCCTCATCCCCCGCCAAGTGCGACAACAGGATCAAATCATGCAAAGATTTCATCATCTCAGGAGTGCTCAAAATTCGGGCATTCTTTGATATTTAAGTCTCTTTTACGCAGGAGAGATCGAGATCTCAATCTCTCTCCCTCCAGATAAAAGAAACTTAAATTGGGGCATCTGTCATACCCTAATTTTTGACCCCCCTGAGATGACATATCTTCAGGATTTTCATCAAGTCAAAGTAAGTACCCAGAGCAGTCTGACATTCAATCGAGGGTGTTCAAAGACAAGAAAACTCAGGCAAAGGATCAATCAATAGAGGGATTAGTCTCTAATACAATCATAAGACTCAAAAGCCTCATTATTACACCTATGATTGATTAAGACACCCAGGCATCTAAGCACAGGATTACTCAGATCAACAGACTAGGGTTTGGAGCCTATCAAGGACTAAAATCAGGGATCACTTTTGGGAAACCCTAAAAAGCCCCAGGGAACCATTAAAAGACATCAATCATCTTAAAATAACTCATATGACAAGATCCACTGGACATTACACCTCAGTTCAAAGTCTACAGTCATCATTGTCCTCTGGTCGACAATTAGGGTTTTTGACCTAATTCACCAAGATAGTTGACTTTTAATCAGGGCATGAATCCAAAACTCAAGACATGATTCAAGAGTCTCTACTACCTCAATATAATCCATTTACATCATTCATTTGAGGATAAGATCTTGTTTCTACACAAAAGTCCAAAAATTCACTTTGTTAGGCAAAAGTCAACTGTATGGGATCACCTTTGACTTTTAAGGTTTTTGGTCAAAAAATGACTTTCAAAGATCAATATCATCAATATATGGATATTAAAGTCATTTGACCAAAGAAATTCAAAGAAATTCATCAAGGAGCAAAAAGTCGGGAATTAGGGTTTTTGAAGGCATGGTGAGAACTCAAAATTTCACCTACACAACTCAAAAAACTTCCAACATGAAAGTTGTAGATCTTGAAAAATAAAACAACATCTTACAAAGGAACTTTTTTCAAAAGATCAATCATTTATGAAGTTTTGGAAATTTTGAAGTTTAGGTCATAAACACTTAGAAATTTTTCTAAGTGTTTTAACCTAGTTTTCATCCAACTTTGGGCTCATTTTTCACAAATTTCCCAAATGATTCTGAAGAAGACATAAACTAATGATTTAAAGTAGATGTTTAGGGCTTTCCAAATTGTGTTCAACCTTCTCCAAATTCAATTTGAGCTAAGAGTTATGCTTGTTCAAAGTTGGCCTCATGAAGCAAAATTATAGGTCATGGACACTTTTGGAATTTGCAAATTTTGTGCAAATAACCTCTCTTATGGATGCTACACGACCCATAACACATCTGAAAACATTTCATGCATTCGTTTTCACCATGCCATAAGAATTGAAGAAGATTCTAAAAACAAGAACATGTGATTATGTAATGATTACATTTGTGAATTTATGGCAAATTGATGAATCACCCAAGGAATCTTCTCACCAACCAATTAGAGCTCATTTCTGGCTCAGAATTGTCCCCTAAGATTAAACAAAATCGAGGGCTAGGGGATTGATCAAATGGAATCAAAATTCTCATCATTGCATAAGAGATACTTGCAAACTTCCTTCATGGCTAAGAAAGCAAATCAACTTCACTAAGGAAGCTCACTCCTCTGCAGCTATACTGATCCATTTGCCTATAAATACAGATGCATTCCTCATTCAAAAACACACCAAAGCAACCATATTCCTTGCTTTCTCTTTCTCTTCTCATGTTCATTGTTTTTCAAAGTTCTTTGGCAAGAAGAATCAATTTCTTCAAACCAAAGCTCATCTTTGGGAAGTGAACATTCTAACATCTCAAGGGAGGTCATTTGAGGTGATCCAAGCACCTGGATCACTTCTGTAAGTGGAGGAACACCATTGTTGCTCTCACTTTGGAGCATTTGCAGTTGGAGGTCCATGGAGTAATTCAGGAGGTTCCGAGCCAAGCCAATCATCCAGGCACACTCCTCAGGTCATAGTGAAGCTAACCAGATGGCTGCAGCCCATCTGTAACTCAAGAATCAACACCCTCCATGTTCACTTGAAGCTGAAATCGAGGGAGGTCCATAGAACAATTCAGAAGAATTCAGGCTGCAATAAGCATTCAGTTAGCATCATTGAGTCTCAGGGAAGCTATTGAGATCATTCATTCAAGCCCAGGTGCTCTCAATCATCCTCACGACCTCCATTTTCAGAGGTAAGTTTCTGAACTCCACCTCTTTAATTTAAGCACTCTTTGTGGTAAAGCTCGATTCTATCTTGTTCAGCATCATCAGAGGATTAAAAACCCTCTATCATCATTCATTTATTCATCTTGTGCATCATTTAATTTTAAAATTAGGGTTTATGTGTTCTTCGTGTTCATAATGAAATTCGTTAGTTACACTTAGAATAAATGAATTCTGAGCCCATAATCATGTTCCTTGTCCAAAAACGAGTGAGATTGATGTTTACATCATGCCATTTAGTTGAGAGACCAGAGAGTTAGGAATTTGAAAATCTGAAGCTCGAGGAAGAAGATGAACATGGCGCGCGTAAAATTTGAATTTCCTGGCTTATCTGAAAATATAATTTATTGAGTGTATATAGTTAACAAGCTGCGCGCGCAGCTCAGTTGGTTAAGTTTTGAAATGTGATCATGAAGGGCGTGGGTTCGAACCTCTCTAGGGCCAAACCAATTTTTTAGCATCCATTTTCATTCTTTTTTTTATACAAACTTCACACAATTAATAAACTTATCAAATTAAATCATTTTCACTTCATTTTTCACACACTTGCTATTTAATATACCTACTTTGTGGATAATCAAAAAAATCATAAAAAATATTATTTATTTCATGTATTTTAATTAGGTTTAAAATAGTATGTTTTAAATGTTTTCTTAAATACTTTAAAATATATATATTCATTTTGTTTTAACCTAATTACTTTGTGAATAATTTTATGATAAAACCCTAATTATTTAGGTCTTAATTGGGTATAGATTTCATCTTTGCCTTAATTAAGTTGACTTTTGTCAATATTCAAAACTGTTTTCAATCTCTGATTAAACGGATGATTAGGGTTTTCAAACAACAAAACCTTGCATCATTCCAAATCATTTTTCAAATTTGCTTTTACACCAGTACTGTAAAGTACTGGGCCTCTAATAGAGTGTAAGTCCCAAAAACCTTCTCTTCTTAGCTTGTTTTCAAAAACTGTATTTTCAAAATCTTCTTTCTGTTTTCAAAACATTCTTCTGGTATTTGAAGGGCATTATTCCCGGTGAAACTCTTCAGATACCTATGTGACCTTTGTCCATCTTCACTTCTTTTGTTTTCAAAAACCATTAATTGTTTATCATATATATTCAACTATTATCAACAAAACAACAAAAATTACTGTTGAGGCTCTGTACATACTTCTTCAAAGGCCTCCACTCCATCCAGGTTAGGCTTTACAAGCTTTCAATTTACAGTCTTTATTTAAATTACTGTCAAATATAAATTGTGCATATATTAGTTTAGAACTACGTTTGAGTATAAACCTTAGGACAGTTAAACTATATATATATTATAGGAATATGGCCTAGGATTGAGAATGTCTTCCCGGTGAAGGCTCTTTCCTAATTAGAGATCTGTAGTTCAAACCCCCAAGATGAATTATTCCCGGTGAAACATCTTGGTAAAAACCTTAGAATCCAAATATTAGGACACATCCACCCAAAGAGGAATTATTCCCGGTGAAACCTCTTACCCATTTGCTTAGAGCCAAAATAAGTTCAAAACTACATAGCTTTCTCTTGTGCTATAACAAGGACCCTCGATTAGAGTCCTCTTGGGCTTTGTACAAGGACCCACAGGCTTCTTAAAAGCATTTCCAGCTTCCTCTTGAGCTTGTATACAAGGATCCATCAGGTTTCTTATAAACATAGGAACAGGTCTTTAGTCACCTTTTAGCCTACCCTGGTGAGTTTCTTCCAATTTAAACCAGACTTTAAACAAGCTAAGTTTGTCTCAATTTTGCATTGAGTACACCTTTTGGAATGAGAGACATGGACAGTCTCTGTCACCCTTATCTTCATCAATCTTCCTTAGAAAGTCTAGGATCCATGTTTGATCATCCTCAGCATGTATCAGCCTTCATCTTGGGCTTTAAACAAGAAGTCTCCATTAGATAATCTTTCTGCCATCCATTTCAATCATAAATCCCCTGGAAAGGGTTAGCCTCCAAAGTCAATTAAAATCAATCCATCATTCCAATAAAATTCCCTGGAAAGGGTTAGCTTCCACACATTCTTTCATTTTTAATATAAACCCCTGGAAAGGGTTAGCCTCCAAAGTCAATTAAAATCAACCTCCATTTCAATAAATCCCTGGAAAGGGTTAGCTTCCACACTTTCTTTCATTTTTAATATAAACCCCTGGAAAGGGTTAGCCTCCAAAGTCAATTAAAATCAACCTCCATTTCAATAAATCCCTGGAAAGGGTTAGCTTCCACACTTTCTTTCATTTTTAATATAAACCCCTGGAAAGGGTTAGCCTCCAAAGTCAATTAATAAATGTCAAAAATAAAGATTCATTTCTCTTAGGAGATAATTTCCCCAAAAGAGTCAAAACCCCTGGAAAGGGTCAGCCTCCAAAAAAACATGATAAAGTCAGTCTTTTAACAGACGAATTCACCAGATGAGTCAAAATCCCTGGAAAGGGTTAGCTTCCAAAGAAAAACAGTCTTTTAATAAATAAAATCTCCTCAGTAGAGTCAAAACCAACAAAAACAGTTAGCCTCAACCTTGGGCTTCATACAAGGCACCCAAACAATAAAACTCCCCTGTCAAGAGTCAGCCTCAACCTTGGGCATTGTACAAGGCAGATAATAGAGTCTCCTCAGTGAGTTCTTCATCATTCAGTAGCCACAACCTTGGGCTTTGTACAAGGCAGATAAACCATACTTTCATGTGTCAAAGATTCCTAACACCTAGGATCTTTTCCCCTTAGAGTCATCCATACTCAATTAATTTATTTAAGAGTCTGCCACAACCTTGGGCTTTGTACAAGGCAGAAAATAATGTTTTCCCTAGCTAGAGTCAGCCACAACCTTGGGCTTTGTACAAGGCACATAAAATAGAGTCATTCATTTAATTATCCTCAGCAGTCAGCCACAACCTTGGGCCTTGTACAAGGCACATAAATAGAGTCTCCCTAAGTAGAGTCAGCCTCAATTCTGGGCTTTGTACAGAACACAAAAAAATATCATGTAATTAATCCCCAGTGGAGTCATCTCCCAGAGTCAATAATAATTAATTAATCAATCAAAAAGCCGCAAGCTTGGGCCTCATACAAGCCAGTTAAAATTCAAATCTTTTATACAGTAGATAGACATAGCTTATCTCTATAGAGAGATATTTTTACTACTCTACCACATTCAAACAAACATTTTCATTTCAAATTTCAATTTTAATCAAGTCTCCCATTTAGGATTTTGAAAGGCATGAGCTGGCAGTAAAACCCAGACATGTGGTAACTTTCCCTAATTTGGATGAGCATCTTTCTTTCATTGAAGAGGCATTTGACTGGTATACTTGCACATACACAAGTAAGGTCCCCCTCTTGAATGAAATGAATTCAGTTATTCTGTCACTCCTTTAAATGTTTGTGGTAGAATAGTACTAATACCTCTCTGTAAAGATGATTTCATGTCTCTTTACTGTAAACAGAGATTTAATTCCAAGCTTCAACCTTGAGCTTCAAGCAAGGCACAAAAAAACAAGTAATTTCCCTAGTTAGTTCCCCGAACTACATTAAGCTCTGACTTCCACTAGGGATATGTAGGCATGAGGTTCACAAGGAATCTCAGCGAGCTAATAAAATACCAAAAATAGTCAGTTTGTTTGTCTGTCTGTCTTTTTTTAATCAATTCAATTCCTTCTCCTAATACAAAGGAGAAACTTTCCCAATCATTAGCAATAAACACAATCACAATGACACAGAGAAGGTTCCTGTAGAGTACTACAGATATGTAGGGTGTTTAAACACTTCCCTATGTATAACCGACCCCCCGGACTCCAGAATTTCTAGTCTAGGTGAAATCCCCACACTTAGCAAACTCCTAGGGTTTAGTTGAGATCTTTTTTTCCCTTTCCTACTCGTAGGACAAATAAGAAAGTTCGTGTGATATCGTAGGAAGAACTGAAATAAAATTCATCCCACCACGGGCGCATTCTCCTTCCAAATTTCGCGTGAAGGGTTTAGCGTGCCATCCTCCCAAGTGAAACGGGGAGGTAAAGAAAACGACCACCACAATAGTGGAGGGTTCCTTAACCCAATTCCTCAAGAGGTTAATGTCCTTATCGAAGAATGCATCGAAGAAGGTGATCGGAAAAATAGCAAGTGTACTATTTTTGCCTCTGTAGTAATAATAGGGGAAATTCCCCGAATGTCGATCTCAAGGACTGCGTAGGAAATACAGATTCGTAAAATATGATTCAATTGAACAAAAGATTAATGTTTTGGTTTTGGTGGATGAAATCCTTGCAAAGAAAAAATGATGAGAAAATAAATTGATTTTTGTTATCAAATATATGAGATGCTAGGGTGAGTGGTTGATTTGGCATGTAACACTTCAGAATTAAGATCTCTTCAACAAGTTCATAACATTCAGTTACCACATCCTTAGGGTGTTTCCTCCTAAGTCCTTAGTGAGAAAACCTTTGGTCTTCCAACCTAAATCCTAAGTCCTTAGGAACCTAAATTGAAACCAAGATTTTATATAATCAAGATTATGTGGTAATTATAGGGTATCCCTAGTCCTAGGTGATATCTACTATAATCAAATTATGCACAAACCCTAACAACTACAGTCCTGTATTTGTTAGCCATAGATTAATCCTTATTTGACCGATAAAGAAAACAAGAAGAACATTGCATAATTTAACTGAATAATATAAACTAATGTATTGACGAAATCACAAATTCATCGTTATTACAAAAACCAAATCAGGACCACCCCCCTAGCATTGGGGGGTTTAGCCTCTCATAATATTCATGAAAGACATAATAAAGAATGTAGACATTACTAAAAAATAATGGTGACATTGATCTTCAATGGTGGAAACCCTTGAATCCCTCCGTCTCCAAAACTCTTTATGAAGCTATCTTCTCTCTTCTGTGATTTTCTATCGTTTGATGAAAAAAGTCCTCAATACTTCTCTCAAACTCAACTAAATAGTCTAGGTACAAATCTCAGCCAAATGAAATGTCTAAAGTTCCCTCAAGGTGGAGATTTAATGAAAAAGCCCTAAAATTGGAAGTCTTCACGCTCTCAGCAGCACTGGCCGTGCTTGGACGCACGGGCGGCCGTGCTTCTCTTTAATTTTTATTTTTGCTCCCAACCATCCTGACACGGGCCGTGCGTGGAAGCACGGGCGGCCGTGTGTCGTCCCTGGATTTTGTATGGAGAGTGTCATGCATCTGACACGGGCCGTGCGTGGAAGCACGGGCGGCCGTGTTAGACCCCAGAACCTTGAATTTTCATCTTTCTCTTGCCTCTCCTTTCTTCATAATTGCTTTGACACTTAAGATGACTTGTTTAAACCTGAAATTCGTACACAACTAACCAAACGGCATCAAAAGAATCTAAATAACTTAAATTAAAACATAATGCAAAGTAAACATAAAAATAATGGAACATGAAATACTTAAACAAAAGAAATAAAACATTGATCAAAGTGTTACCGAATCGACAAATTTAGACCGAATACATGAATGAAATTAGGTAGAAATGGTGACCGATCAGAAGCTCTACCCGATACTGAAGAAGAATGGAAATGTTATCTCAATGACTCGGGATACATATCTCAGGAAGAACCGTATGCACCGTTCTGTTCTCCTTCATAGAAACCCAGAGGCAAGGTCAAAACAAGTGCTAATGAAACTGAGCCTATTCCCGCAGAGGTCTGGGACACCTTGGGACAACCAAGTGGCAAGTTTGATTATATGGTGAAATATACTGCACCTGAAAGTTCAAAGATTTCGATTGAAGACATCCAACCAACTGGATAGGGAGATCCCTTTGAATATAACAGTCAACCAGAAGAGGCTTACCAATACTCTCAATTTTCACAGCAACCTGAAATTACTGAAGATTTCAGCTTCAACGCATCTACCAAAGTTGACAACTCTGAAAATGGTTATTATCACATAAACGCCATTTTTGAAGATGAAGGGGAAGATGGCCCCGCAGTTGACTTGGAAAGTGTCTCTGACAACGAGTCTCTTCATCCTGAAGATTGGGAATTACATCCTGAAGATCCTGAAGATTGTGACTCATCTTATGCTCTTCAAGAAGTAGAAAAAGACTGTCTCAACTCTACAAAGAACAAGGGTGACAAACCTGGACCTTCAAATCCTGCTCGACCAGCGGTCAATGTCATCACTGAAGAAGATTCTGAGAAAAATTTTCCTGAATATATAATACACAGAGGAGTTCGTTGCTACTGGAAAGCTGTCGACGTTCCAAATGTTGTTCGCCGCTCGAAGTAATCACCTCGCTGTTATTTTGACCTCCTGCCTGGCCCAAAACAGAGAGATGTTTTATAGGGCTTTGCTTTTAAATGTTTTTTCTACCCAAATAACTTGATATATAGGGCTTTGTTTTAAAAGTTTCCCTCTTTGTCCTGCCCAAGACAAATGAGTTTGTGTTTAGGGCTTTGTTTAAAAAATGAATCATAAATAAAGTGTCATTTTGAATTCCCTACACTATGTGTTTTATTTTTTGCTTTTTTGGAAATGGTAATCCTAAAAAACCAAAAAAAAAAAACTTTTCAAAAATCTGCATACACTCTTGCATTCATAAATTTTCTAAAATAAATATAAATCATATGTGCATATTTACTATTGATAAACCCATTGAATGCAATAACCCTATGCCCTCTCCCAACTTTGAGTTTCCTGTGTTCGAAGCCGAAGAAGAGGAAAGAGAAGAGATCCCGGACGAGATCTCTCGATTACTTAAGCACGAGGAAAGAGCCATTCTGCCTCACAAAGAGCCTTTAGAAAGAATCAACTTGGGTTCTGAAGAAGACAAAAAAGAAGTGACCATTGGATCGCGGCTTGATGCTGATATCAAGAGTAAGCTGATAGATCTTCTCAAAGAATATGTTGACGTGTTTTCCTGGTCCTACCAAGACATGCATGGGTTGGATACCAATATTGTTCAGCATTACTTGCCATTGAAGCCAGAATGTCCGCCAGTTAAGCAGAAATTGCGAAGGACTCACCCTGATATGGCTAACAAGATCAAAATGGAAGTTCAAAAGCAACTCGACGCAGGTTTTCTTGTCACCTCTGAGTATCCTCAATGGTTGGCCAACATAGTGCTAGTCCCGAAGAAAGATGGCAAAGTCAGAATGTGTGTTGACTACCATGACCTGAACAAAGCCAGTCCAAAAGATAACTTTCCATTACCTCATATTGACATGCTGGTTGATAACACCGCTAAGTTCAACGTCTTTTCTTTCATGGACGGGTTCTCTGGTTATAATCAGATCAAGATGGCTCCCGAAGACATGGAGAAGACATCTTTCATCACCCCATGGGGTACCTTTTGCTACAAAGTGATGCCGTTTGGATTAAAGAATGCAGACGCAACTTACCAAAGGGCAATGACTACTCTCTTTCATGACATGATGCATAAAGAAATTGAAGTTTATGTGGACGAAATGATAGCCAAGTCCAACACAGAAGAAGAACATATTGAATACCTTTTGAAGTTGTTTCAATGACTAAGGAAATATCAGCTTCGCTTGAATCCTAACAAATGTACTTTTAGGGTTAGATCTGGAAAACTCTTAGGTTTCATTGTCAGCCAAAGAGGTATCGAAGTAGATCCCGACAAAGTCAGAGCTATTCAAGAGATGCCTGCACCAAAAACTGAAAAGCAAGTAAGAGGATTTCTCGGACGATTGAACTACATCTCCAGATTTATCTCTCAAATGACTGCTACTTGTGGGCCAATTTTCAAGCTTCTCCGCAAAGATCAAGGGGTTGTATGGACTGAAGATTACCAGAAAGCGTTCAACAGTATCAAGGAATACCTGTTAGAACCACCAATATTGATTCCTCCGGTTGAAGGAAGACCACTAATCATGTACCTTACCGTGTTAGAAGAATCCATGGGTTGTATGCTTGGAAAGCAAGATGAAATCGGTAAGAAGGAGCATGCCATCTATTACCTGAGTAAGAAATTCACAGACTGTGAGTCTCATTACTCCATGCTCGAAAAAACATGTTGCGCTTTGGCTTGGGCTTCAAAACGTCTTCGCCAGTACATGATCAACAATACTACTTGGTTAATCTCCAAAATGGATCCGATCAAGTACGTCTTTGAAAAGCCTGCATTAACAGGAAGGATTGCCCGATGGCAAATGCTGTTATCTGAGTATGACATCGAGTACCATGCTAAAAAAGCGGTCAAAGGAAGCATTCTCGCCGATCACTTGGCGCATCAGCCAATTAATGAATATCAATCTCTCAAGTTTGACTTTCCTGATGAAGATGTCTTGTACTTGAAGATGAAAGATTGTGACGAACCGTTACCTGAAGAAGGTCCTGATCCTGGATCAAGATGGGGCCTAATTTTCGATGGAGCAGTTAACGCTTTTGGCAATGGAATTGGGGCACTTATTATCACTCCCATGGGTACTCATATCCCATTCTCCGCCAGATTACTATTTGATTGCACCAACAACGTCGTAGAATATGAAGCTTGTATCATGGGTCTCGAAGAAGCAATTGACTTAAGGATCAAGATCCTAGACATATATGGAGATTCAGCTCTTGTGATCAACCAAATCAAAGACAAGTGGGAAACTTACCACCCTAGCTTGATTCCTTACAGAGATTATGCAAGATGTCTGTTGACTTTCTTCAACAAAGTTGAATTGCATCATATACCTCGAGATCAGAATCGAATGGCAGACGCCTTGGCTACTCTATCTTCCATGTTCAAAGTCAATCACTGGAACGATATGCCTAAAGTCAGAATTATGCGCCTTGAAAGGCCCGCCTATGTGTTTGCAACTGAAGCAGTCATCGATGATAAACCTTGGTTCCATGACATCAAACGCTTCCTTCAAACTAAAGAGTACCCACTTGGGGCATCAAACAAAGATAAGAAAACTCTAAGGAGGCTTTCCGGCAGTTTCTTCCTGAACGGAGATGTGCTATACAAAAGAAACTTCGACATGGTTTTGCTCATATGTGTGGACAGGAACGAAGCAGACATGATAATGCATGAAGTGCATGAAGGGTCCTTTGGAACCCATTCAAATGGGCATGCAATGTCCAAGAAAATCTTAAGAGCAAGATACTATTGGTTGACAATGGAATCTGACTGTTATAAACACGTGAAGAGATGTCACAAGTGCCTGATCTATGCAGATAAGATCCATGTGCCACCGACTCTACTCAACGTTCTCTCATCTCCATGGCCTTTTTCCATGTGGGGTATCGACATGATTGGAATGATCGAATCGAAAGCTTCAAACGGTCATCGTTTCATCTTGGTGACTATTGATTACTTCACCAAATGGGTCGAAGCAACATCTTATGCCAATGTTACAAGACAAGTGGTTGTGAGGTTCATCAAGAACAACATCATTTGCCGATATGGTGTTCCCATCAAGATCATTACTGATAATGGTTCAAACTTGAACAACAAGATGATGAAAGAATTATGTGAGGAATTCAAGATTGAGCATCATAACTCTTCTCCTTACCGACCAAAAATGAACGGCACCGTCGAAGCTGCTAACAAGAACATTAAGAAGATCGTCCAGAAAATGGTCGTCACTTACAAAGACTGGCACGAAATGCTGCCATTTGCTTTACATGGGTACCGTACTTCAGTGCATACTTCAATAGGGGCAACTCCTTTTTCTCTAGTATACGGCATGGAAGCTGTGCTCCCCGTAGAAGTTGAAATCCCATCAATGAGAGTCCTCATGGAGACTAAGTTATCAGAGGCTGAATGGTGTCAAAGCAGATACGATCAGTTGAACTTAATCGAAGAAAAACGTATGACTGCTCTATGCCATGGACAGTTATACCAAGCAAGGATGAAACAAGCCTTCAAAAAAAAGGTTCGACCTCGTGAATTTCAAGAAGGCGACCTCGTGCCTAAGAAAATCTTGTCTTTTCAACCATATTCTAGGGGCAAATGGTCTCCTAATTACTAAGGCTCGTATGTTGTCAAAAGAACATTTTCTGGCGGCGCCATGACTCTTGCAACCATGGATGGTGATGAACTCCCGCATCCTGTGAATGCTGATGCAGTCAAGAAATACTTTGTCTAAAAAAGAAAAAAGAACAGCTCGGTAAGTCGAAAACCCGCAAAGGGCGACTTAGGCAAAAATGAGCGTCTCGGTGGACTAAAAACCCGAAAGGGCGGTCCAGGCAAAAATTAGAGACAATAAACAGAAAAATTCATCCTGGTAAATTGAAAACCTGAAAGGGTAATCTAGGCAAAAATTAAGGATTTATTACAAAGTAACTGCATCAGTCCGTACTTCGTCGCCTGAAGAGTCTTTTCCATCAAAGGATCTTCAATCAAATCATCGCCAACCTGAAGCGACAAGCACAGTTGGAACTCAAAGTTGTTAGGGAGAATAGTGGTTATTTCTTTCAATGTAGCCTTTTCCGCATATTTACCATTTCCAACTTTTGTAAATACTCCATGGAATCACGCCTTTAGCTGATTACCATCCTATTAAATAAATTTGAGCCTTGTGCCCATTTGTTTGCAATTCTTGATTTCTTCTAGCTTGCAAAGTGGCGCTTTAATTGTGTTATTCACTTTTGAAAGAAAAAAGAAAAAAATAAGTTTTAAATGAATTTACTTTTCCTTTCTTTTCAAAATAAAAGCGAAACTTTCATTTGAGTTATGAACAACAAAAGGAACATCAACAGCTATCTCCATGGGATGAACCAAAGATTATCCTTCAGAACTGTTCTTTTCCTCAAAAGAGATGATGAGACAACAGTATTCTTATCCTAGGAAAGAATTCCTAAGCCAATCTCCCCTCGCGGTAGGGAAGTTCTTTTATCCCCAGTGAAGAAGTTCTTCCATCTCAATAAGAAAAGATGCTTATCTTCCCCAGAGAAGTCTAAAGCATGCAACACCATTCATCACCTGTGTTATCTACACCGTGTTGAAGAACATTTGCCGAGTATCTGGTTGTATTGCGACGTCGGTCCTTCTCCAGTATATACTTCTTTGTCTATCAGTTTCGTCAGCATGCATGTGACATTTATGTCATTCATCATTCATACATATTTGCATCATTTATGCATTCTTGCATTTTTCAATGTCTGCTTTAAAATTACTTGTTTAGGATGTATCTATCTCCAAAAGAAACAGGTATAGGCGTGTCATCTCTCCAGTAGGTTATCACCCATAAGCAAAAAAGAACATATTCTTTCTCTAGTTCCCCACTGAGATCATTCCTCGTGGAAGAAGGTTGCTTTAGTTTCTCCTCTCAAAACGAAGGAGAAAATCCCCAGTTGAGTTCATCCCTCATTGGGTACAAAGTCTTGTTTGAATGTTTCTTTCCAATTCATTCATGGATAGAACCCTGTCTTCACCAGATTCAAATTCTGATTCCCCGAATAGAGTCGTGAAGAATTGAGTAATAAGCAATAGCCTCGTCATCTGAGCAACTTATGTCTCTTTCAAAAGATTTTTCCTCTCTAGGAAATCAATCATGAAGACCATGTGACAATCAGGGCCTTATTACTGTTCACAAGGCTGAGTAACCAGTAATTTCCCTAGCAAAGTCTCCAGAATCATTTTATCACTCGGCTGATAATTGATCATGTCTTTAGAACCGCTATCACGAGGGTGGTAGTCGGTAACCTTTTGTTCTGGTTATATTACTTTATCATGTCTGTCACAATGCTGATAGTCGGTAATATTAACCGAACCTTTGAAACTCTTTTTACCTTGTCAAGTCTATCACCATGCTGATAGTCGGTAATACAGTTTCATTCCCTTCACCTTCGCATTATTTAACAAGTCTATCACTGTTATGATAGTCGGTAATGTCGATAGGTAATCTTTTCTTACAAAGCTATCATTCCCCGGTGAAGCATACACTTCCTTTCCCGAAGAAAAAAAACGGATTCTCTTCCTAAAACGGATTGAGACATCCTTCCTGATCTCTTGTCCCTAGTGGAGTCAGTTCTTGATATCCCCTCGGTAAAGATATCCTTGCATCATTCGTAATTTTGGTATCTTAGGTCCAAAATTCGCGTCTTCTGATATTTAAGTCTCTTCCACCCTATCAAAACAAAGATTTTCAATCTTCATATCTCAGGTTGAAGAAACTTAAATAGGGGCATCTGTCATACCCCAATTTTTAACCTAAGATACCACCTCATATCATCTGCATATGCATCATTTGCATCTCTAACAAATTGCATAGCTTGTGTTTGCTACTTGTGACTCAGCAGGGTTTAATCAAGAAACCACTCATCAGTACAAGCAACAACCAATTAGGGTTTTGTTCTCCCTTCATCTCAAATGAATCATCTTCATAAAAAATCAACATTTGATCCTCAAAGATTCATTTCAACAAGCTCAAAGGCTCTGAACCAACCAGATTAGGGTTTTGACTTAAGACAGCATACTCCTGACTTTTGCTCAGAATTTGACTTAATGGCTTGGGACATGATCTCAAGACCCCAAGTACATCATTTTGACCTAATATACTGGCTCAAGACATCTCCTACACAAGGATTGATCAACAGTAAAATTCCAAATCATCAGATTAGGGTTTTGAACTATCAGGGACTAAAAATCAGGGATCACATTTGGGAAACCCTAAAAAGCTCCAGGGAATCACTCAAAGGTTTCAATCATCTTCAAATAATCCCTATGACAATATCCAATGAAAATTGTATCTCAATTCAAGATCCACAGTCATCAATTTCATCAGGTCGACAATTAGGGTTTTTGACCTAATTCACCTAAACAACTGACTTTTTAATCAGAACATGGTGCCACAACTTAAACCATGGCTCAAGGTCCTCCAATAACTCAATGTGATCCATTCATACCATTCATTTGGTGAGCATAGCTTGGTTCATTTGAAATCTCCAGAAACGCGATTCGTGTGAAAAAGTCAACTGTACAAGATCACCATTGACTTTTTGGAAATTTTGGTCAACCATGACTTTTGAAGTTTTAAATCATCAATAAATGATATATGAAGTCATTTTATCAAGGAAAATCAAGAAAATCAATCAAGAATCAAAAAGTCAAAAGTTTGACTTTCATACTTAGAAAAATTTCTAAGTGTTTTTCAATGGTTTTTTTAAGCTTTGGAAGGGAATAACTCAAAATTTCACCTACAAACTGAGAAAAACTTCCAACATGAAAGTTGTAGATTTTGATCCAATGAACAACTTTGTCACAAATAATATTTTTTCATAAGATCAACCATTTAAGAGATATGGAGCTTCAAAGATGGCATCTTTTGAAAAATACACTTAAAATCTCACTTTCTTCAAAGTTCATGGATCTTTTTCACCCATTTCCTTAAAGGTCTTGAAGAAACTTTCAACTAGGGTTTTGAAGTACATAACATGAGCTTTCCAAAATCTCCAAGAGCATGAAAAAATATGAAGCATAGCTATGGTTTTGAATTTTGCCATTAGTGATTATTTCACTTGAAATTACAAGCCATTTTTACCAAAGTTATGCACTATTCTACCAAATGATGCAAGAAATGATACACATGTGCAATAATTGGAAGATATTTCTGGTTTGAGATCAGATTGGAAAGAGATAAGAAGCTTGGAAGATTTTAACCATGGTTAAGTCATTTTAACCATATGCATTTAATGTAAAAGATTCCATTCTATCTCTTAATGCTAAATGACCAAAGAAAGATCAACTTGCAAAGCTTGGAGTTCAGAATCCTTGGCCTATAAATAGAGGTTCAAATCACTTTCAAAAACACACCAAAACCTCACAAATCATAGGTTTTCTCTTTCTTTCTTAGAATGCAAGTTTCTTAAGTTTCAAAGAGGTAGAATTTCCAACCTCTAATCCATTGAAGTTCTGGCCAAGTTGGTGGTTCCAACAACTCATAAACATCATATGTGATGTGTTTGATCCACTCACACACTCCAAAAACACCTAAATTCCAAAATCACTACCTCACTTCCATATATGCATAAAGAGAGCCTTATCATGCCAAAATCCATACCAAGCCAATTCTGTCCAAACTAACCTTCTAAATATCATCCATATACTTCATATGAACTGTTCCAACCATCATCCATGATCTGAAACATCAAAATCGTCAAGTTTGATACTCACTTGAGCCATACTGCAGATCGGGTACCATGGATTGATCAAGAGGTTTCCAGTTTATTCCAAGCATTCAAACATGTTCCCTAAGGTCCATTGAAGCTGTCCAGATCAAGAAACAACATCTGTAACAACTACAAGCACGAATTCGATTTCCAGTTTTGCCGTTTTTGAAGGTAAGTGCTATGAACTACAAACTCTATCATACATGCATCATAAATGAAAAACTGATTTACCATCATGTTTCTGCACATATGAGGATCATTAACCCTCAATCAATTGCAACATAACTTGCATATACATCATTTCACGATCAAATTCAGTTTTAGGGTTCTTCATGTTCATGTGAAAATTGACCACCTTAGGGCAAAAATAAATGAATTATGAGGGTACCATCATGATCCTTGTGAAAAACCGAGTGAGATAGACCCTTTACTTGATCAAAATAATCCAGTTTCAAAGATTTTCAAAAAATCAGTTACGGTTGTGTTCTTGGCGCCAGATTTGGTTTGGGAAATTCAAATTCTTAATTTAATATATAATTAATTGAACGCGTGTGTATTACAAGCCACAAGCGTGGCTCAGTTGGCAAGTGTTTTGGTTGGTGAGAGAGAGGGTGTGGGTTCAAGCCCTTCTGAAGACAAAACCCAATTTTTTAACACTTATTTTCTTCATTTTCTTTACAACTTTAATTAATTAATTAACCAATCAAATTAATTCTTTTTCACTTCATTTTTTGTACACTTCTTATTTAATATATATATTTTATGAATATAAAAAAAATCACAAAAATATATATATTTTGGTATATTTTTAATAGGTTTAAAATGACTTGTTTTTAAGTGTTTTTAATACTTTAAATATTATTTTTCATTTGATTTTTTAACCTAATCACTTGTAAATATTTTTTGTGATCAAATCCTAATCATTTAGGTCTTAGTTAAACATAAGATTTGTCTTTGTTTAAATTAAGTTGATTTCTTTCAAATTTCAAACCGTTTTAAAACAAACGATCACGGTTTTTCAAAACAAATGAACCTTTTCTTTTTGGTTTTCTTTTAAAAAAAAAACTCTTGATTAAATCTTTTTGGATTGATCAATTGATTTTCAAAACAACTGGGCCTCTCGAATATTAGAGAGTATAAGTCCCATTCCTTTTTCTTTGTACAGTTTTTCTTTAAACAGAAAACTTTTTTTCAAAACAAAACTTTCAAACTGTTTTCAAAACGACAAAACCTCGCGTTTTTTTAACAAACAAATCAACCATGTTTTATAAAATAAAACATGGGCCTCCACATAGGTATAAGTCTCATTCCCTTACATGAAATTATGTATTTCATTGTACATACACCTTTTTGTACATACCTCGATCAATTTGATTTTTAACCTCGAATAACAAATCAAAAATGAAGGTTTTGTTTAAATCTTCCCAAAAATACCATGGGCCTCCATGTAGGTATAAGTCCCAACCTCCCTTGTAAATACTTGTTTACATAACTTCTGAATAAACTCAATGGGCCTCTCCCCGAGTATAAGTCCCGAGCCCCGTGTATACAAACGGATCATCCTTACAGGTATATTTCCTTCATAAACTCCATTGTATACACACACCTTGTCATATATAACTGTTCATACTTGTTCATATTTGTTCATGTACTTGTTCATATTTGTTCGTACTTGTTCATATTTGTGATCGTGTTATATATACTTGTTCAACTTAGTACAACACTAGGTTCCCCATAGCCTCCTATTGGGCTTCGTGCAAAGAATCTCCCTAGTTTAGGTTAGGACATAGAGTATGGTTTCCCGGTGAAATCGCTCTAAGAGCTCAAACCAACTATACCATGCCTCCTCTTGGGCTTTGTACAAATGACTTGTCACTCCCATAGCCTCCTCTTGGGCTTACAATGCAAGGACCCTCGATTGTCCCTCCCATAGCCTCCTCTTGGGCTTACAATGCAAGGACCCTCGGATAGCCTCCTCTTGGGCTTCGCACAAGGACCCACGGGCTTCTTATAAGCATCCCTAATATCCAAATCAAATACCCTAGGAGATTAGACATTTATCATCTCTATGATAGGAGTATCTCATCTATATCATCACAATCAATCAATCAAACTTCTTTTTGCCACAAGGCTGGCTAATCAATCAAACCTTTTGCCACAAGGCTGGATGATTAATCAAAGTTTTTGCCACAAGGCTGGCTTCATTGAAACTTTTGCCACAAGGCTGGCTGATTAATCAAAACTTTTTGTCACAAGGCTGACTTATCAAAAGTTTTTGCCACAAGGCTGGCTCATCAAACTTGTTTTTGCCACAAGGCTGGCTAAACAAAAAACATCTTTATCATTCTAAGCACCATAAGTGGCATAGCCCAGGGCTTATAATGAAAAGATTTCAAACAAAAATCAAACAGATGTATGTGATGATATAGATTAGATACATCGAGCATTAAGATGACATTTGTCTCTTATCCTTTGCTTCCACTAGCATAAGTGGGAACTACGATTGCTCTGACTTTCTCAACATCCCTTTGAGAATACGTAGGCACAAGGTCGTATCCTTGGCGAGCAAAACTTCTCCCTCAAACCACTCAAACCTTAGCACCCGTAGACCCCGAGCTACAGATGCTCTGATTCCCTTTAAGGGATATGTATGCAGAAGATTGCGATGATCTTTGCGAGCATAATCAAACAAACACCTTAGGTCCCATCTATCTCACAAAGAACCTCCTCAATAGCATAGAAAGAAATGAACATAACAAAGAAACCTATAGAGTACTATAGATACGTTGGGTGCTAATACCTTCCCTTCGTATAACCAACCTTCTTACCCAAGATCTCTCCCCCACTTTTGCATTGCTTTTAATTTTGTGTTATTTGCTTTGCATCTCTTTTAAGGTTATTGCAACTTTTTTCCTTTTCCTACTTTGGAAATAATAAAAAGTTTGGTCGTGACAAAAAAACAAAAATCATTTTCTTGAGCACTCGAGCCCAAAGAAGGCATCAGGTGTCTCATCCCGATTTTTTCACGCGACAGACCCCTAATATGATAATCCCAATTTACCCTTCTTTATTATTTTTATTATTTAATTAAATCTAATTTATTTATTTAGTAACCATATTATTATTACTATTAAAATAATAATAACAACAATAATTCTACTAATATTCTAATATTTACACATCCATTTGTACTCTCATTTCCCACCGCAAATACCTTATTATAAGGTTTTTACCCCCACAAACCACATCATAACACACACATAATATAACATCACTTATTTTTTAAATATAAAATAACTACGATAAAAATGGGGTGGTACAACATGTGTGCGAAACACTGTCAGTTGTTGCAGGATTTAGTTTAAGCAAAGTGGGGGATAAGCTTTGCTTCTCGGATATCTTTCAATTGTAAGAGGTTGGCTCAGTGTGCTGCTGATGGGGACAGTACGAGTATCGTTGAAGTTTCGGTGCCTCCCGAATATGAAGGTGACATGGATTCGAGGTTTCATTGTTAATCAAGTTGGAGCACCTTAATGGAGAATGATCAGGTATTGTTGATGGTTACTTCTCGAAGGATGAGAAGCGATGTGACACTCATTAATCTATGAATGGAGTGTAAATTTCTTATGTTTCGGAAAGTGATTGCCAAGTAAATAAGATAATTTTAGAAGATGGTGCTTATGAAGTTACGAGGTTTCGTCGCTGCTGGTTGACCGTAAAGTTGACGATTTAAATTATCCGTGCGTGTAATGTTGACATTAGAACGATGTTAAAATGACGAAAGTTGTTGTAGACTTTGTCGTGAGATCCATATGAGTGATTGTTAAACGCTGATGATGTTGTTGGATGTCTATGGATCGCAAGTTAGAGTTTGGAATTAGAAGAGCTAAGTATGGATTCAAAGTGTTCGTGATTATACAAGGAAGTTGTGGGGGTTGTAAACCTCAGAGTGAATTATTGGACTATGAAGTTGTTAATAAATCTGAGTGCAAATTCTGAAAGAATACTATTATAGTTTGGTAACGATGGTTTATACTTCGTTATAATTGCTGGCTGTCTATTGACAAATTGAGGAATTGATCACCCTTAATCTCTTGTTGATAGTAGACGGGATCTTATTGGATGAGATAGACTTGTCTTGTTATCTTAATAGTATGTACAGATAAGGATATTAAACCGTGAGGATAATCGCTCACCATGTTGTGTGAACACATGAAGAAGTGGCTATGAAAGAGTGAAACGTATCGTACATTGACTTAAGTTGGGTATCATGAGTCGTGTGAATGATTAGCATGTTTGTGTTGGATTTGAATCGTACAAGTTATTGTTATGTCGGAGAAGTAGTGATTGAAGAGTCACCAAGCACGACTTGATAATCGAGAAGTTAGAATTGAAGTTTGCGTTAAGAGTTGTGGTATCGAGAGCAATTTCGAGGATAAAAATATTCGAAGTGGGGGAGAGTTGTAACACCCGTAATGCGACTATTTAATTTAGTTAATTTCAAGTATTTGTTCGGAGTTGTTGTATATTGAGTCGTCGAGTCGGGTATTTTAATGGAGTAGCTGATCGATTGCTAGTATTATTATTATTTCATATTTTTATTATTAGGAAAGTTAATTATGTGATTATTAGATTTCAGGGGATAAGCTGCTAATTAAAATAAACTAGTTAAACTAAGCATAGACATAATATAAGGAGGGGTGTATCTTATTTTTATGTGGGCTAGCATAATTGGTGAGGTGAACTGTACGGAAGAATAATAATTCCTTTTGGTAGTTGTAATACAAGTTAGAGGTAGTAGTATGCAACCTTCAATCCAAGGTAAAGGGTGGGGTTCTAGCTCAACAAACGGGAATATGATCGATAATATGTGGGGGTTGGGCTATAAAATTATCTTTGTGTTTCCTGTGTTTTTGGCGTTTTGATGTTATGTGGTTTTGAGATTTATGATGAAATTGTTTCTGTTGATGAGTACCGAAGGATTGTGTTCAATAGTATTTTTTAAAAGCGGTTGTTCCTTTGATTTAATATATTTGATGTTCGTGTGATTTCGGTTGTTGTTGTATCACTGCATCGCTCATGAAAATTGGATGTGAATGATTCTGGAAAAATTAATCTGGGAACGAAGGAATTGAAGAACAAGGAAGGAGGAAGAGAGATTTTGTGGCGGGGCAAAAAGGAAATAGTGGCAGGCGCCCCATAGCTGGGATGGGTGTCCCAAAAAGATTGTTGGGGTGGGACGGTCGCCACATGTTTTAGGGACGGGGGCCACCATTTCCTTTAGTGGTCCATTTTAATTGAATGATCTTGTAGCATGTTTTAGGAGTAATTATTTTATTCTAAGTGCATATTAAAAGCCAATATACTAATAAGGATAACGTGATGGGTAATTAATTTGAAGATAAAAATTGATTAGTGGTTGTATTTAGCAAACATTAACAGAAGAGTAACATAGCAGACGATTAGTGGAACTACAATAGCGGGTTAGAGAATTAATCCTAAATTGTAGTATAGATACTAAATTTAGCAGAGATAAATAAAGCATAATAGAAACTATCAGTATCAGTAGTAATTCTAGCAAAAGAAAATATATGGCCTTTTTTAGTAGTCGGGGAGTGAATATCAGGGAGTATAATTGAAGCATTGGTAGTGGAATAATTGATGAAATGAGAGACCAATACATAGAAATTTACGGAACTATTTTGAAAATACCCTATTATGCTGATAATTTCTTTGTGATTATTGTCTCACTTTGAGATGTTTTGTTGATACTGCGATGTTGATGTGTTGGTACTAAGTTGTAGGCCTATGGCCAGTGATTATGTGATGCTATTACTCTGTTAATATTGCAAAGTGCAGGAATTATTGTGACGATTATTTACCTCTATTTATTGGTAATAATAGTGATATAGGTGTATGCCTCGTGACGAGTTTGTTGTGATTGTCTATGTGATGTTGCATTCATCGAGTCACATACTATTGCATTTTTGTGACGGCCTGGATTGGCAAAACAGTGACGAAGGCTTATGTCAGGTTTGAGTGCCTCTATTAACTGGCAATTTGCGCTGGGGGCTAAAGCCCTGGGTACCACATGCATGTGCATTTGTTAGAGTCTCATCCTACATTGCATGACTATGAATTCATGTGATTTGTTGTGACATGTACCGTGAATTGAACCGTTTTATTGAATATAATGATGTGAAGTGAATTGTGACGAATATACCGCGATGTGGTAATTTTTCTGATCTAACTCATATATATTATTTATCATAATCTTATTTATATTGATAGGTATTTCACCTTTTCTTGTTTGTCGTTGCCTTCATACTGGTAACATGCAGGTGATCCGCTGTGAGCGAAGATATAGTTACTGTGATAGTTCGACTCGATGATGCCGCTTTAATACGTAACACTCGGGGGGGATGAACGCTATCGTTGTGCTATTTGTTTCCTTGTTGAATTTTTAATTGCTTATTGAAGTATGGTTATAGCTTGAAGCTGATTTTGTTGGATTAAAATGCTACGATATTTCTAAGATTGAATATGTTGAATTCTGCTGTGAAATTGAAAGTTGTTTCTTTTGAAGATTATATCATTTTGAAAGTTTCATCCGTTTATATGTGTTATGTATTTGTTAATATAATGAGCAACCGTTTGTGTTATGAAGTAAATGTGACATCCTGATTGTGATGAATTGTTTTTAAATGATGAATTTTATACTCTGATTTATTAATATTACGCGGGGTAAATCGTGGTGTTACACAGTCCGGAGAAGAATCAGAATCAAACAGAGTATTAAAAACAAAAGGAATAGAAAATTTTTCAGATCTCGACGATGAAAAAGAAGAAGAAGATAAATAATTATATACACGAGTGTTCGGGAGGTCTGGTGCCGAGCGGTCTCGGCGTGCGAGGCAGGAGAATGAGTAAGAAAGTTGATTACCGGTATAGTGAGTTGAGAAGAGGAAGGTTGAGAGTGGAGGGAAGGTTTTTACGAAACGGAGAAATGGAGTGGCGTGAGAGTAGTGAGTTGAAAAGAGGAAGGTTGAGAGTGGAGGGAAGGTTTTTACGAAACGGAGAAATGGAGTGGCGTGAGAGTAGTGAGTTGAAAAGAGGAAGGTTGAGAGTGGCGTGAGAGATGTGAAACGTTGGTGCAGCGATGGGGAAAGAAAGAAATTATGGTTTCAGGATTTAGGATTTTTGTTTAGTAAGGGGAAGGATTTCACATCGGTGGAGTAAAAGGCCCGATGTAAAGGCCAGATATAGCAAAACTTTATTTATTTACCAAAATGCCAATGTGTTTTATTTTTTCATCAATGGACTTTTCACATCGGTGCAAATCTAGGCCTGATGTGAAATCCTTTATGACAATTTTTTTTTAATTTACCAAACAGCCACTGTGTTATACTTTTTCCTAAATCAAATATTTTTTACATCAATGAAAATAAATGTCTGATATAAAATTTTTGACAAATTTTTTTCACATCATATATCTTGAAACCTAATGTAAAATCCTTTGACCAAGTTTCTTATTTTTAGAAGTGTAATATTGGTTGGCTCACGTTTTCTTGTGTTGGGTCTACTTGGTATTGTTATTTGATATTGTTTGAAATTTTTCTTTTCACTCTTTTTTATCTCAAGTAAGAAATGAATTGCAATAATACATTTTGAAATTAAAAAAAAATTAATAAATTAAATTATTCTTTCTTTTGCTTATCAATTTAATTTTGAATATGAAATTATAGATAAATTAATAAAGATTAAAAACTAAATAGTCATATTCTTTAACTTGTAATTAATGTCTTATAAAGATATATCTAAAAAAAAAAAGTTAGTTGGAACATGCAATTTAAACATTTTGTAAGAAAAATAAAGATTAAAATTGGTATTGAAAACTTTAAAGGGATAAGTTTGAATCTTGAAAAATATCTAAAATTTTAAAATAAATTTGATATATTTAATCAAAATAATAAAAATTCTTCGGGTGTTCTATTTATATATTTTTCTACGTAGTTTTAATCATGTTATGATACCTCCAATTTTTTTATTTCCGTCATTTCCTTTTTATCTATATTAATTAAATTGATAATTAATATTTTTTAAACATGTTTCATATATCCTGTTTTGTCTCTTTCTTATTAAGTACAATACTTTTAAAAAAAAAAAAATTCTTAATTTTTTAAAATTCAAATTAGTTTTTTCTATTTTTAATTATTATTCATATAGATGAAAATAAATATAATAAAATAATAGTTTTTTAAAAAATTACTAATTAAACTCATCGAAAATAATTTTTTAAATAAATATGTAAATGTTTATAATATTAAAAAATAAAAAATGAATATAATAATTGCATTAATATTTATGATATCTCTCTCGTTTTTCCGTTACAGTTTATTTGGAGACCGTACTTGGAACTGGGCCATGAAGCCGACCCTAAAGAGGCTCATGTTTGGACGGCAAAATCACCCATCATACGGTTCACCATTGTGGAGATGCACCAAAGTGACCGTGTGAAGCTCCAATTCAGCATGCATCAAGGTATCCCTGACCCCCCTGAGTGTTTGGCACCTTGGCATCTGCAAAAGTTCAGCCAATAGTGGTACCTAAAAAATTGGAAGACGTTCGCTAAAGAGCACCGTAAAATATGGGCTCGTCGTTCCACCACTATCCTAGAATTTCCTGTGGCGCCTGCCGAAATGAAACCAACGGCTGAATATGTCGACTGGTACAGAACGGTCACAAATCCTGAAATGTTTGTGTCTGACCCTTTCTACTTGGCAGACCCGCGAGCACAACAACCATATTTCCAACAACAACAACAACCACATATTTTCCAACAACAACAACAACAACAAAATTTCCAACTACAACAACCGCCACCAAATTTCCAACATCAACAACCACCACCAAATTTACAACAACAAAATTACCCACAACAACAACCACCCAATTACCAACAACAACCTATTTACCAACAACAACAACAACAACAATTCCAACAATACCACCACCAACAACCATTTCAAACTCAACCACAAACTCAACCCCACCACCTAGGCTTCCAAGAACTCAATATGGCGGGCTCTTCCAGATCACCACCACTTACCCCCGACATAGGCATACAAGAAGAATACCTGCCATACAACTCATTCGACCAACAGGCATCACAATACTCCAACCAACCATTGAACTTCAATACACCACCACAACCAATGTATTTTAACCAACCCAAATCCACCACCAACTTCCAAAGACCAAACTTCGAGGCCGCACCCACTAGGAGAAATTTCAACCCACCAAGACAAAGCTTTGAAGGCGTCGCGGGCACCTCCTTTCCTAAGCGGACATTCTAGAGGTCAAGGACGGCTCACAGATTTTGTAGGCCCGGAATGCATTGAGGGACCATCGACTCAAACACAAGAGGAACCAAATAGAGGGGGCGTCGCAGGAATAGGGGAGCACTACCAACTCGTGAGCCTTCTACACGAGTTATTAGACAACCTGAGTGCGGATCGTACCATGGTCCACCCGACGGTCAATAGAAATTTTATTATTAATATTTTGTACTTTTTAAATTTTAATGTTCTTTTTTTATTATGATTAATGGTTAATGTATTTGGTACTTGTTTATTTATTTATAGTATTTTTTCAAACTAAAAAAATAGTTAAAAATAATAGATAAAAAAATAATATAAAAAAATAGAAAAAAAAATAGGGGAGGTGTTGTCGCCGGGGGTGGCGACAACACCCGTTTTCTGCATGTATTCGTCAATGGGCCTGGCGACTTCAATAGAATTTAAGTGTTGTCGCCACCCCCCTAGCGACAACGTGTTTTTTTTTATAAAAATGGACATTTGTGTAATTATTTTGAAATACTGGTTATTTTTGAAATTTTTTTAAAAAATATGGTTATTAAAAAAAAATCGGATTTTGAACCTCCCGTTAACTAAGTTGTATTCATAATATTTAAATTTGATTGTAATATTTTTTTCTTCTTCTTGCTTAGATTTTTAGTATTAGTTATAACAAAATTAATATTTTTTCTTCTTCATACATAAATTTTTAGTATTTTTTTAGTAACCAATCGTGATTCGATCGGTGTGGTCATCCAACCACTATGCCAAAATTAACATTTAATAATACTTTTTCGGTCATATAGCGCTTTTAAGCGCTATTGAAGCTGTCGCTATTATAGATTTCCTACATATGATAGCGCTTTTTAAACTATTAAAATAAAAAAAATTAATATCTCAAGTAATATTCTCCATGGTAATTCATAATAAAACTTCTTTGAACCAAGCTAACATCTGCATCAAAAAGAAAATATCTCAAGTATAATATAAGTATAACTTTTGAATTTCACACAAATCCAATATAACTTCATTATAGCTATAATCCAATTCCTTGAAAATAGACCCAAATAAAATAGCTTATTTATGCATACATGCACTTTAATAATAACACCCTCGATAATTTGGGTTCCATAACTTATATAGAACTTAATGAAGAGGTCCTTACGGATCATAAAACAAATTATCAATAAACACAACCATTAGTTTATTCAAAATAACTTTAGATATATTTTTAACTTACATATATGACATTCTCTTTTCTAACATTACATATCAAACATTATCTTACATCCTAAATTCAAACCAAATACAAAATGAAATAAAATTTCTTCTCAAGAATCATCACCATATCACCATGAAGATTAAATTTATATATTCTTGACAATTTCAACATGCTCAACCACATCCAGTTTTAACTTCATCCCAAGCTCAATATTAGATGTAGTACAATATATGTAAACCAAGTAACTGTAATAATCGTATGTGATTGGGGTACCTAAAGCGTTTTTTTTTTTTAAAATAGGCCATGAGATTAACAAAGGAGTATAAGGGATACTCTGCCCGAAAAACAACTCAGAAAATTTCTACAACTCAATACAAGAGAGAGGTAGAATATTCAAAACATGAAAATTACTAGAGTCCACTAGTTTATAAAAAGAAATTAGCAACTCCTAAGAATTAAAAACGATCTCCGACATACATTGGATAAAACTAAACGACTCATTCTTAAACATGTATATCATATGGACAATTATTTGCGTCATATTAAACATGTATTGAAGAAAGGTTATCTTTAAAAATTTAAAAACAATAATTTTGATTGAAATCTTTTTAACTCTTTTGATAATAAATATATAAATAAAATTCAAATATTATTATTATTATATATATATATATATATATATATATATATATATATATATATATATATATATATATATATATATATATATATATATATATATATATATATATATATATATATATATATATATATATATATATATATATATGTAGAGGTGTGGTGTCTAGTGAAAGAATGATAACAACTCGGGTGCCATTAGCAATAGCAAGTTATCTCTCAAATATTCAACACAACAAAGCAATATAAGCCTCACTTATTCAACACAATAATATTGGTGAAGTTCACGTGAATCCCAGCAAATAAGTCTTTTGTAATACGAAACAACACTTATTCTTTTTTATGTTTCTTTTAATAGGATCAACCTTTATTCAGGTGTTGCAGTGTTGGTGAAAGATGACTATTAAAAAGACACAGAATAATTTCTATTAAAGAGAATTATCATATGTTTATTTTAAAATCATATTAAGAATCTATGGTAGACCGGTAAATTCTATAAATGAAGTTAACTTCTTAAAAAATAGCTTTAATTGTGATTCTTCACGAGAAAGCAAATAAAAGGATGGATCACACAATAAGGACAAAATTAAATACCCATTTTTGTCAAAACAAGGATAAAATATAGATACCTTGGCGCCCACAAAAATTCCCATCCACCTAACCAGAAGTTATAGAAATGCCATAACTCCTTAGCATAGGTTCAGGACTGTAGTTACTGGTTTTCAGCCCATGTAAATCAGAAAATAATACAAAGTTAAGGGACATTTAAATGACAAATAATTTCTTAATATATAGTAATTAAACATCGGACAGAGCCTTCATCCATTCTTGAGACTTCTGCCTCGACTTCTCAACAAGAGAAGACAGTTGGAGAATGAACATGGCATTGGTGTACCGTTGAAGGAATACCAAATCACAACGCTAAGTAAAAGACATGGTAGAGAGTAAACCAGTAGTGAGGAAAATAAACTTGTCATAAATAGTTGAATTATTTTTCCCACCTCGACCTTGTCATATATGGTTTATATCATCTCTGTCAAATAATTGCAAAACTTCACAAATACTAATACTAATAAAATAAACTTTAATAAGTTAATCTAAACAAGTCATTTAATCATATCATATCAGTTTTATAAGTTAATCAAGAAAAGAAAGCACATGAATAACTAAATAATATAACATTTTCATGATGTTATATCAGTATGATGATTAAGTTAATTGTGAGATCACATGGTTTAATCATCAAACTACGTGATGGGAATAATGTTACAATACAACTCACATACCCCCACTCAAACCACCAGAGTTTGTAAATACCCATTATTCAATTAGTGTCCTTGCCTCTGTAATACTTAATGGTGGTTAAGAAATTCGAGAGAGTTCAAGATTAGTGGATTGTTTGTTTTCTAGAAGTTATAGATTCTAGTTCATTTAATACAGATCCAAGATATAAGTAGTTTTAATTTTTTTAATTTATTACAGTTATTGTTTTTCATACTATGTCTCTTGATTATAGATAATTCAACTTGAATTCATATTCACCTTGAGTTCTCCTAGTCCATATAACGCATGTACATTAAATACTAGATTTGGATTTTATTACAAAGAAACCCGAGATCACTAGATTCCAAAGAAAATTGGTGTTGCAAAGTTTCTTGTTAGATTTATAAAATGTCCATATTTGACCAATCTGAAATTTATTAAGGGACCTTAAAATTTCAAAGTTGAAGAATTGAGCATCTGGAATTTCAAAAGCATCAAGGGTTGAATATTAACATTGGGAGTGGATGCAATTTCTTCCGGCCTCATCAAGGGTGTTGATTTTTTGGTGTTGAAAATTTTGCATTCTCACTGCCATGTGAACTATTCTCACTCTTCACATCCAAATTTGGAGGAACAGTAAATTCTTCAAAATTCATTGGTATAGATGCAGGATCAAATTCTAAATATCTTAATTGAACACCAGCTCCATCCCGACCAGTCATTTTAAAAGATGGAATCCAATGAGAAAATCTAAATAACTCTAGGGATGGAATATGAAATGGCCGGTTATATTCTTTCATTATTTGAAAGAAGAGGCTTACAAAACCTTTTAACTTTTCCAAGTGCACAACAGATACACCCTCACCTTTGACATAATGTCACAAGTTTTCCACAAACTCATATCTTAAATATACTGCTTAGGAAATTCCAATTTTTAAAAACAGCCCATGTTTCTCCCTTTCACATTGAGCTAGATGAGAAAACATAAGTTGATCTTTAATGATATCAGTGGTACCGAGTTTAAATTTCCCACAAGACCCAGGGAATTCCTTAGAACTTTTGAAATCTGTAATAAAAGTATGTGGACAGCAGTTTAACTATAAATGCAATTGAAATTTGTTAATCCACGATATGTTTCTCATGCATGGACATTTATTATGAATCATTTTAATATATTCATCAAATATTTATATTATCCATTATATTCTTAAATAAATTGGTCCTTTAAATGGTTCATACTTTACCGTAATAGTTCCAATTTAATATTTCAAATCTAAAAAGTAAATACTATCGTTTTTTTATCTTTGTTGCATTTCTATCCAATAATGAATCATAAGGATAATATGATTGGTTTATTTGGTTGAATGAGGTACAAATCATTTATAAATGCTATCATGTTTTATTCATCTATAACTGCAGACACATTTAATTAGCACTACTTTTTGATATTTATATCTTAAATACCTAAAATTTTATTCACTGAGTTGTTCTTTTTATATATTTAAGTATACGTTCTTATTAAGAAAGATTTCTTTTCCATGACAACAAATTAAGTTTGTTTGTTCTATTGAATAAATTGTTAACTCATGAGTTAAATATAGTTTTCTCCTTCTAAACATACTAATTTTCGTTTTTAATTCTCTTAAAATTTTCTTCAAACTTTAATTTCTTTAAATTTTTATCGTAAGTCAGAAAAAAAAAACATCAGGTTACATTTTCTAAGCGATTTTTTTTTTCAATAACATGTAATTAGTAAAACCTTAACAACTTCATAGCTATTGTCTTTTTGATATTTGGTTGGCTCACTTTTTTTGTGTTGGGTCTATTTGGTATTGTTATTTGATATTGTTTTGAAAATTTTCTTTTCTCTATTTTTTATCTCATGTAAGAAATGAATTGCAATAATACATTTTGAAAGTAAAAAAATTAATAAATTAAATTATTTTCTCTTTTGCCTTATCCATTTAAATTTGAATATGAAATTATGAGTAAATTAATAAAGATTAAAGACTAAAGAGTCATATTCTTAAACTTGTAATTAAGGCTTAATAGAGACATATCTAAAAAAAAAGTTAGTTAGGACATGCAATTTTTTTACTTCGATCTCTCTTTTTCTTACTAGTATTACCTCCCAAAAATATTCTAAACCCTAACCTTACGAAGAAAATCCAGAAGCAGCCGGCGAAGAAAAATGTGTTTAATCTGAAGCTCATGTAAGAGGAAGAGACACAAGTTGCTAGCAATGATGAAGATATTGGAGCTCAAGTCACTCCCTATCATCGGTATTGAAGAGGTTTGAGACACTATCGACTTAGAAGAAGATATGTTAGTTTAGATCTGCAAGTCTTTCCCTTTTTTATTTCTCTATTGATTTTAGGGTTTTGAATTAAATCATCCACGACACTCTTGGCATACTTTGAAATTTGTCAAGAACCTTATTAAGTATCATGAAATTTGTAAATTTTGTCACTCTGATTACTAAACATTTAGAAGTAACCAGAACCACAAACATGTCTCAAGTACTGCATGTCTCAAGTGTCATATATGTAAGCAGCTTTATTATTGATATTGAGCAGTCATATAATAAGGTGGCTTTTAATTCATTTTTGTTAAACACCCTCTTCTCTTCCTTCAATTTTTATTGTTATCATTAGGAAGGTGGCTTGTTATTCATTGTTGTTAATATCTAATGTTGTGGTTAAATTTACTGTATTCTCATGTTTTTCTATTTTACATTAGGTTCTTCTAATGCAAAATTCTCTAGAGTTTGTATTTAGATTCACTAAGAAAAATGTTATTTAAACATTATCTCACACACGTACAGGGGCATCCATGTTGGTTAGAAACAACACATTGTTTCAAGGATACTCAGGTATTAGATTTGTAGATTTGAAATCAAGGAAGCAATAACAAAATTTCAGAACCATAACTTAACTCTGTTTTTCATTTGAGGGGTACAATCACTCCATTAAGTGATTTAGTTCCTTAGTCATATGGTGTTGGCCTTTTAATTGGAAGACCAAATTCAAAATCTATTGGACCTTATTGACAAATTCTCAATGAAAAAAGGCTTTTCAACTAGTTGGAATTGTAACTGGTTTTCCTGAGGTGCATCCTAAAGACAGTTTTGTCCTAGTGAATGGTTCTACTGTTGGATCAGGTTTATTTTTATTGGTTCTTTTTCACATAAATTTACTTGTTGCTCTAATTGAAACTTATATTTGAGATTTTGATCAAAGTTATTCAAGAAAAACCTGGATTTACTAACAATTTGACTCATAAGTTGAAACATTTTCTTGATCAAATAGAGACTGTTGCTATAGTAGAACATATTTTTGGTGAAGGTTATTATGTTAAGGTTGCACAAAAAGTATATGAAATTGTTCTAATTCAGAAGCCTAAACAAATGACTACAATTTCCTTTGCATGACAAGAGTTTGTAATTTGTTTTCTTTTGATTTAATGTAGGAATTTTACCTGCACAGTTTGGTTGAACTAGAATGAAATGTAAGTGAATTGCAGTTAGAGCAACTCATTTTTATTTCTAGCTTGTTGTGACTTTTAGATCTTGCTGGTTCAATCTTTCAATTCTGAATTTTACAAAATTGTAATCCATATAATAGGTGATTATATAATTGTTTTAGGTTAGCTGAGGATTATGTTCTTCTTATGTATTTTGTTTTACTCAATTATCAGGTGACTTTCTTTAAAGTCAAAATGAGACAAAAACTTGGTAGCCTCCAAAGGAATATACCTCTACTTACACGGGTACGTATGCTTTAACATTTCTATATATCAACAAGTGAAAACAATTTATGCAAAATATTTTGAAATTTTGCTAGTTTGATCCCAGTGTTAGTAACACATTAGGAACTCACTTATCCACTACATTTCAGTTGTCTCCTTGGAGCTCTTGCTATATTTTTATTTCAGCTAAATTGAGTTTGTAATTTGTTTTCTTTTGTTTTCTTTAGGTTACAGATACTTCTAGTGGTGCATAAACAACCACAAAAACTTGAAAGCACTATGACAACCACAAAAACTAACAACCACTAAATCCCTACTAAAAAATAAATTGCATAGTAGTTTATGCACCACTAACATGGACTTGTTATTTTTTAGTAGTTTTTAGTGGTTGTCATAGTGTGTTGCACCCCAAAATTTACACACTTATTTAATTGCCAATTGGCTTGTGCTTTTCATTTCATATGCATCATCTTTCCATTAGGGCATTAACATAGCATCATGCATCATTAATCAAATAAATTTGCATTGGATCAAGGATCTTGGAAGCTAGGGTTTTGTATGGTCATTCATGATGAACTTCTTTCTCCTAAAGCTACGAGGTTTTTCTCTATGAAGATTCATCAAAGGCAAGAAGAATATGGTTCTTATGCGTAGTGTCTACAATCATTAATTCAACTGAGATTCGGTGGTTTTCAGGTTGAGGTGTTCTTATGTGCTTCAATTCTCATCTTCCTCAAGAATTCCTCAAAGAATTGTTGTTATGTCAAATTGAAGTACAATACATGTCATCATGTGAGAGGTAGACTTGTGGGTTCATTGTGTTCAAGGCGCCGCTATACGTAATTGATTGGTGGTTTGGTTTGAATTGAGGGATTGAAATTGAATTAAAGGTCACAATGATTTGAGGATGAATTCGATGATTCAATTGACCTTATTATTCAAATTTTGTTGAAGGCCTTTTTGTTCATTGAGAGTTTAATTCAAGCTAAGATACTAAATACATGATGCAAGAAATAAGGTCGTGGATTGCTTGTGATCAAAGATTTATCATTTCCCTAATTGATTTGTTGATTGCGACACGAAGGGAATTGTGTTGGAGGTTGAATTCAAGTTTGTTATGCGAAATTTGAAATGGGAATACAAAGTCATTTTAGGTTTTTCATTAATTTCATTCATCAAGTCAAGATAATTCATTCAAAGTTTCCTTACATGAATTCGTTACAAAGGCCTAATTTCTATATGCACAAATTCGTCATTCATTTCCCTATCTATCACACCATTCAAAGTTCATTTGCAAAATTACAAAAAAAGGGCCATCTTTGACATACTCTCTCCACACGGCCAAAAGGTGAACAACCCTCACCATTTTCAACAGGCTCCACGTTATCATTTTTTCCAGTTTCATAAAACCCCACCCGCATAATTCATAAACAGCCATAGAATAAACCATTCAAAACCAAGTACATACATTCATTCATCATTTCCATGTCCATATCAAAATTTCATACAAATTCCATTACAAAAAAAGAACCATTATGCATTTCACTCAAAACTCAAATCCATGTTATTACATTCCACAAAGGCCAACACATGACCATTCAAAAAATCGTAACAATGTCGAAAATTACAACGAACAAATACCCAAGAATCCAATTGTTCATTACAAATTATCCATTACAAAATTATAAATGCATAGAAATCATATTTCCTTCTAAAAATCCAAGATTCCTCATTCAAGCTTGCCATCTTCATCACATTATTCCCAAGTGGCGCGTCCTCGCAACAATTCTGCTACTTATACATTTCAAACAAGCAAAACTATAACCATGGCAGGCCTTTGATTTTCCAAACCTACAATAAAAACAAGACCCTGCATAATCAGAAAATCGGCAAACAGCCCCTGCATAAATCAAACCATAAAAATCCTGCATAATCAGAAAATCAGCAAACAGTCCCTGCACATACAAAAAACCAACAGGCTGCCAATTCTAAACAGTCCCATTCCTTTAAACCACTAACAAAAACCAGTCAGAATCCCAACCTTATAACCAACTTCATAACAGATTCATTACCAATTGATAACTAACAGTTTTCCTAACCTCTAACCTATTTATAATAACCACCTCCAAAAAAATCAGTTATACAACAGTTAACATCTAACTGAATCTCATAACTAACCAACAGCTTCATAACAACCTAGTACAGAAGTGTAACAGAATCAGTAACTACCTACAACTAACAATTAACAGAAAGGGGGAGGAGATTGAGAACTATCAGAGCTATAGCATAAAGAACTGAAAATCAGAAGAAAACTCACCTCTATAAATCAAAATCACTACACTTCAAAGAGTTTTTCAACCATTCCCCTTGGATCCTTCACTTCCATTCATCATCTTCACTCTCTTCATTCTGATCCTCACCTCACTTCCATCTTCATTCTTCCTCCACACACCATTCCATCTTCAATCTTCTCCTCTCTCTCCTTCATTCAGGCCTGACTCTCTCATCAACCTTCATCATTCTTTCTCTCTCAATCTCTCTGATTCATTCAACAGAAAACACAACAAAAACTCACACAATAGCATAACAAGAAAAAGCAGGGAGAGGAAAAAGTTAACAAAAATCTGAAAAAAGAGAATTCACCTGCAACAAATTGAATGGTAACAAACTTCAACTGCTCCCAATCTTTAATCTTTTTCCTTGGCAAACTCAAGAGAGATCGATAACAGAATCTCTTCATTGAATCCCTTCACTTCTTCAATCTGCAAAAAAAATCACGAACAGAAAAGTCCTTGATCCGCATATCAGAAAATCTTCAATCAACCTTCGAGAATTCTTCATATACCGCGTTCACCTTCAACCTGCATCAAACGTTACAGTTTCAATCAACAAGAACTCCAACATCAACTCAGAGAAACGAAGAAAGGTGAAGGAACAAGAAGAGCACCTGAGAAGAGAATTGCTCAGGCGTTTATTTCATCGTCGAGGCGCCGAGACCTTCTGTGCAAAATCCGACCGGATCGGAGGAAGAAAAGAGATTCAAAGAGTTGTTGGAGACTCAAGCGCCGTCGTATCGAATCGGAGAAGAGAGCTGAGCTCGAGAGGTTAGCGATGTCGCCTCTGATTCTATGAAATCGGGAAAGAACTGAGTGCAAGAGATGAGCAAGAGATGAGCGACGAGAGGTACAGAATCGACCTATTCTTGAATCGCGGTGGCGCGTGGCGTCGTTTTGTCGGTGATGGGAAAGGGGTTCGCCGCCGCCGTTTCTCGGTGAAGAAGAAGGAGAGAGATCTTTTGAACGCAGAAGCTCAAAGGTCACGACGAGTAAAAACCCTAAATCCCTTCTTTGGCCTTTTTTAATTTAATTCATTTTCTTTATTTTATTTTTTTTTCATTTTTATCTTTATTTTTGAGTAATGAAAACTGAGTAAGAAAACTAAAAATTTGGATTAAGGCCAAAATGCATTGGGCCATACGAAATGCTGACTGCACCACCCTGAGGCCCATGTGCGCCCCTATCCTTTTTTCTGATTCACAAAAACAGCCTTGGGCTGTCAATAAATGGGCCTGCGCCATAGTTACTAGACTGCACCATAATTTCAGTTTAACACCCCCTGACTCACACTTAATTGATAGATTTTAGGTCTTCTTACTTAGTTTTTTTACCACATTTTTAGGATTTCTGCTTTTGTTAGATTTTAGCATGAGGAAACGGATATAAAAAATGTCATAAAACCATTGAAGTTTGTTAGATTTTTAGGTAATTGTTGACAAAAAAAAATCAATAAAAATTACTTAGACTTCTTAATTAGTTTTTAGGCTAGTATTAATTTTGATGTTTAATTGGTAATTTTCCCACATTAAGAAACTCATAAAAATAGTAATATTTTTTTAGGTTAATTTTGTACCCCTTTTGATTCTTTTATACCATTTCCATGTTTGTTTTTCATGTTATTTTGTATGATTTTGTTGCTTAGCTTTTTGCCATATTTTGGGCCTACTCTGTTAATACCATTTGTATGATCCTCTTAGAATATATCTCATTACCTTGTTCATCTTAAGACTTAGAATTTCCCTCGTACAAACAATGACACTTAGATTAGAGAATAGGTTAGTCTCCTTTGTTCATTTCTTTTCTTTTTCAACTCTAAAATACTTAATAAAAAACCTGACAAAGATCATACTGTGATTTTTCTGATGTGTAGTGAGAAAGAAATGATTGGGGCGTAGGCCCCGATGTACGTTCTTTCTCACATAGTAGAAAAGAAATGATTGGGGTGTAGGCCCCGATGTACGTTCTTTTCTACTAAACGGAAAAGAAATGATTGGAATGTAGATTTCGATGTATTTCTTATCCGTTATTTAGAGAATCGATTGTGGTGTAGACCTCGATGTGCATTCTCTAAATAGTCAAAAACAAAACTCTTTTTCTTGGTGTGATCTAAGTCGCAAAGTAAATCTCCCTTAAAAAATACTCAACCAGAAAACATTCAAAATGATTAATAAAGGCTTTGACTTAAAACAGAGTAAGGAAGCGATGTGAAGCCCTGTAGAGGGTCTTCGTCATCGTGGAATTACAATAAAAGACACAAACCAAACTCTTGCTTTTCTTTTGCCTTGTTAGGCACCTAAGAATATGTTGAATCCACTCCATAATTAGGCGTATAAGTCTCCAAAGGTCGAGCATCGTGGAGTGCGACTTTAACCTCTGTTCAACTAAAAAACACAAAACAAATGGAAACTATGGAGCCGAACTACGGTCGCTCTGATTCCTTGTAAGGGATACGTAGGCATTGGATCGCGGGGCCTAAGCGAGCACACTTGTAAATAATTCCTTCTTTTCCCCGTATTTCTTTTGCATTCATTCGCATTTAGGTTGTAGACATTAGACACCCTTTAGATAGAAACAAACATAGGTGGATACCATCGAGTACGATGGGCGTGAGGGGTGCTAGCACCTTCCCCTTGCGTAACCGACTCCCGTGCCCTGTTCTCTGGTCGAAAGACCTTGTTCTTGTTCTGAGTTAGGTTTTCTGGTATTCCTTTCCCTTATGGGATAAATATATTAGTGGCGACTCTGATTCCATTTTTCGCGGTAGCGACATAGTGCTTTCAAGTTTGTACCAGTTTTATTCTACTCTAAATTATTTGGTGCAGTGTCGATTTTGAAAGATTAATTTAGGTGACATTGTTTTGATGTTTTAATGCATCTTGTTAGTTTGGAATGTTTATAAGACTTGTTAGTTTTTTTTAATATAATTGAATTTTTTTTAATAATTATAGTGTGTGGTGTGTAAAAAAAGAAATTAGCAAATTTTTACTATTATTTAAAAAAAAGTATATTTTATTATTATTAAAAATGTGCAAAAAGAAATGTCACCAAAGCTATACCAATGGAAATATGTGTTGGTAAATTGATTTACTTAAGTGTCAATATCTGTGGGTATAGGTCTGAGACTTTGTCCAATGGTGTCAAACTACCGTTGCTATAGGCTATTGTAACGGCAAATTTTCGTGGGTATTGGCCATTGGGTAATCAAAGTACACAGAACAAAATGGCCGTCGGTATAGGTTTTATGGCCTATACCCATGGTTTTGAGACCTTTACTTACGGAATTTTGCTGTTGCTATAAGTCAAAGATGCAAAGTGGGGGATTAATAAAGATAGGAAAGGAAGACACGTTGAATTAGACATGAAAGCCAACTTCATAAAGCGATACAATGAGTTATGTCCTCGAATGATTAAATTGACCAATAGTGCTTTTGAGTCTCATGAAACTTACACATTTTGTTCAAAATTTGTGAAGAGTCCGACAAAATAGTTAATGACATACTTGCAAAAAGTATGTCAATTTAGAATCAAGTGGAATGGTTCATGTATATATTTCAATTGTGGGCACGATTGTGGGCAAAAGGCATAAAAAATCGAGATTGTGTAAGAAAAATCTTGGGATGAGAAATTAGCTAGAAAGACAAAGACATACTCACAAAACAAGAAAAAAATCATAGGAAAATATAGTGCAATCATCACACGTAAGTTTATCATATATTTTTCAAATTTAGTTTCACCGTATTATTTATTTTATTATTTATTTTTTATTTTGTAGCAACCAAGTCAAGTTGACATAATAGAACTTAAGACTATATTGACACTTCCAAGTCAAGTTGACATAATGGAACTTCAACATCAAATTTCAAGTCAAGTTGATATAACATAACTTCAACAACAAACTTTGAGTCAACTTGACAAATTGGAGTTTCACAATTTCTTTTATACATATCATTGGAGTTATTAAACTTGTTTTAATCAACAGTTAACTTTATTTAATTTACATATGTTGCTGCATATGTTATTTTCTGCTACACAAAGTCATATGTTAGCTCTATTCTGTTTGTTCCTGTTACTGGATATATGCTACTTTAGTAACCTTTATCATATAATAACTTTGTTTTTGATAACCTTTACCGTTGTTTTAGATAATCTTTACCATTGTTTTTGATAAACTTATGCTAGTTAAATCAAATTGTTTCACATAAACCAAATCGTAAACCAGATTGTAAAACAATCATCTCACTTACGCCAAATTGTTTCACATAAACCTAAGTGTAATACAATCATCTTTGTCTCACATAGGCCGATATGTATAAGACAATATGTTTCACATAAACCATATTGTTTCAAGCATGTTGGAAGAAACTAGAGCTTTAGTTTAATTTTATAACATAAACATGTAAAAATCCAAGCTTTAGTTTCAAACATAATCTACAATGAAATTATGAATCTGCAATAAAATTGAATATGTTATATTTACTAAGGGTGTGTTTGGTTATGAGATGAAATTGAGAAGAGAGAAAGAGATGAGAAAGAGTATAAGAAGAGAGAAATAGATTAGAAATATGATAGATTTGATATATTGTTTGTTATAAGAGAAGTATAAGAGAAATAGAAGAGAGAGAAGTGTGTTTAATTTTAAAAAGACAAAAACACCCTTATATTAATAATATATTTTATTGGAGGGAATGGACAAAAAAGGAAAAAGATGAATTTATGCTCTCTCTCATCATTTCTTCGGTGAATTGGGGAGAAGAAAAATCATGTGGGTCCCATGCTGTTTTCTTCTCTCTCCCCTATTTCTCACATGTGCCAAGCAGAAGAAATTACAATCTTCTCTTATACTTCTCTCTCCCCTCTCTCTCTCTTTGCTTTTTCTACTCTTCCAAGCAGACCCTAAAAGTTGCAGTGAGATATCAAAGAACAATTCAAGAAAATCTCATTAGAACTAATAAATTTGTAATGCCACAGAGGAAACAATATTTTGTATTAATTTGCAATTTGATTACTACTAAAATTGAGTGAAACCCTAAAATTACATAAACTTTTTATTTCTAAAATTCAATTCCAACATTCCTACGAATGAATACTAAAATTACATCTTAAAACTAATTACACTAAAATCATCTCTAAAATTGAATCCAACCATTCTAAAATTGAATACTAAAATTACATTTTAAAATTAATTTCACTCAAATTATCTCTAAAATTGAATTCCAACCATCCTAAAATTGAATACTAAAAATCTTCAATTCATATTTAAGTTGTTGCGCAAAACATGGCGTTGTTGGAGACAGTTAAAAACATGACGGTCTCGGCAACTCAGGGAAGAAATGTACAACAACTCAGTGATTGTCTCGGCGACGGTGAAGAACGTGACGGTGGTGGAAACAAGGAATTAATATGGCTTTGAGAAATATAGCTATGAGTTTAATAACGGCTCCAACGAAGCAAGATGAAAAGAGAAAAAATGTTTGAAGAGAGAAGAAACGGTGGAGGAGACGAATCAAGCGAATAAAATGAAATTATGGGTTGAGAAAGGAAAAAATATGTTGAAAATTTAAATTTAATATTTTGTAAATCTCAACCGTTAATTTTTTTCAATTCCACGTGTCATACATCAGTTAATCAAACGAGAGAGTATGGGGAATTAGCGACTGGAATTGATCCGGAATTGGATCCTCTCCAATTTTTTCTCTCATGCCCTCTCTCATGTGCAATTATGAATGGTTGGATTAATCTAACAGTTGACAACAAAAAGAAAAGAAAGCATCATTTAATGAAGAAAGAGAAATATATATTAGTTTTAATTTTCTTTTTAACCAAATATTTAAGAGATAAAAATGAGTATATTTAAAAATGAGAACTTTCTTCTACCAAAAAAACAAATGAGAATTTTTCACATGTTTTTTTTTTGTGTAAGCAAGATATATTAAAACGGAGAACTAAGGGTTCTCCAACCTGATTACACAGAGAAACGGGATAACCCGACAAAAAAGAAAGATTACAAACCAATTAAAACTACGACAAAAAATGCAAAGGATCCATGCAAAATTCGTAGAAAGAATAATTGGGGTAAGTAATTTTCCCGCAAAAAGACCACCTCCAAACCAAGTGCTTAATGTTCCAAACCGTATTATTCACATTCCAATCTTCCTTCCGAAAGCAAATACCATTCCTAACCATCCAAATTATCCACGTGGTAGCTAGCCAAACCACTCCCAACTTCCTATGCTTAACTTTTTTACTACGAAAAAAAGAGTGCCAATCCATAAAATTCGATAAACACTCATCATCTACCGTGTCCCCTTTACCAACCCAACACGCAACCTCACTCCAAATATTTTTCACCACCAAGCAACCAAAAAATAAATGATTGCAAGTCTCTAAACAAAGACCGCAAAACAAGCATTTAGAATCCTCTAAAGAAAAAGAAATACCTCGGAAATTCAACAAATCTTTCACCGGAAGCCTATTAAGGAATAGTCTCCAACCAAATGCCTTGAATTTAAAAGGAACTTCCAATTTCCACAACAACATGAAAGCACCATCGTTCCTAATGGGGGGGCCAAAGCGAAAGCGGAGTTTGTTGTAGAAATCGTAACAAGAAGCAACCGAAAAAACCTTATCATCGGCATTATTCCACACAACGGAATCCTTTCCCTCCGACCAACCGCTAAAATCCGCCACCTTCCCTTTAAAATCCGCCAAAGTCTCCTCCAATCGCAATTCTTCCACCTCCACCTCGGATAAACCAAAATCCCCCCTATTCCGCACACCATCATTCCACCCTCCCATGGCCGCCACCAAAACAAACTTCAACCGGGTCATGGCATAAAAATCCGGGAACAAATCTTTCAAAGTAAAGTCACCCAACCACCTCGCCTCCCAAAAAGGAGTGGAAAAACCATTATGGACGGAAAACCTACACAAATCAACAATTGGATCAAGAGAAGAAGAAGAATTAATTTTTAAGATATCCTTCCACCAAAATGAACACTTTGAAAGGGCTTTATTAGCTCCTTCACTCCCGAACATTTTGGAAGTAACGTCACCATACCGAGAATTCAAAACTTTAAACCACAAAGTATCTTGCCCTTGAATAATCCGCCATCTCCATTTGTTAAGAAGAGCCAAATTAAAAGAGAATAAATTTTTGACTCCTAACCCCCCTTTATGCAAAGGAAGTGTGACCTCCTCCCACCTAACCCAATGAATCTTCCTTCTTTCCTCAACGCCTCCCCATAAAAATTTACTTTGAATACTAGTAATCTTCTTTGCCACTTTTCTCGGAATTTTGTAAAAAGATAAGGTAAAAATGGCCAAAGAGCTTAGCACGGACTTTAGAAGAGTAATCCTACCACCCAAGTTTAAAAAACGGTTCGACCACCCCTCCAAACGATTCTTTAACTTAGACAAAAGAGGACTCCAAGTAGCTTCTTTCCTCGGATTGAACCCAATGGGGATTCCAAGGAAATAAAAATTGCTCTCTTCCAATTTACAAGAAAAGAATTGAGAAACCGCTTCCAAAAAGTGATGATTAGAATTAATCCCAATCAACTTGCTTTTTTGGTAATTAATTCCAAGACCCGACACAAGCTCGAAAGCCCGAAGCACCGCTCTCAAAGCCCACACGTGTTTCCAATTACTCTCACCCACAATTAAAGTGTCATCCGCGAATTGAAGCATCTCAACCGGATAATTACCATTAATCTTGAAACTTTGAAAATCCCCCATCTCTATAGATTTTTTAACAATTCCCGAGAGGCCCTCCGCAACTAAAACAAAAAGAAATGGGGAAAGAGGATCTCCTTGTCTCAATCCTCTACTCACCTCGAACTCCTTCGTAGGACAACCGTTAACTAAAACGGACATGTTGCTTTTAAACACGAGAGAGTCCATCCATTTCAACCACCTCTCGCCAAAACCCATCTTAGTTAACATGTATCTCAAGAATTTCCAACTCACCTTATCATATGCTTTTTCAAAATCTACCTTAAATAAAATGCACTCTTTTCCTTCCTTTCTCGCATAATCCACTACCTCATTAGCCACCACCACACCGTCCAACAAGTACCTACCGGGGACAAAAGCACTTTGACACGGTGAAATAATAGAATTAAGCACCCCTTTTAATCTCCCCGCCAAAAGCTTCGCCACCACTTTGTAAAGGCATCCCACTAAGCAAATGGGCCTATAATCGTCTAATCCAATAGGATTATTAGATTTCGGAATTAAAGTTAAAAAAGATGAAGTGATTACCTTAGCAATGGGTCTACCAAGGTAGAAGTAATTGAAGAACTTGATAAAATCTTCTTTGACAACATTCCAACACTTTTTAAAGAAAAGGAAAGAGTAGCCGTCCGGCCCCGGGCTCTTAGAATCACCACATTCCCACACCGCCTCCTTTATCTCGCTTTCTAGAAAAGGTTTCTCAATATCCATCACTTGTTCCCTACTTATTGAATTGAAAGGAATGCCTTCTAACACCGGTCTATCCTCCTCCGCTTCAATGAATTTGTTCCCGAAGTGTTTAAACACCTCCTCCCTCACATCCTCCACCGACTCCACCATACTTCCCGATGCACAAATCGGACCAATATGATTAAGTCTTCTTCTATTCTTCATGACTTTGTGAAAAAGACCGCTATTAGAATCACCCTCCTTAAGCCATTTCAATCTAGATTTTTGAAGAAGCATGTTCTCTTTAATTCTCAAGTTCCGCCAAAAACAACTAGTTGCCTTTTTTCTTATATCCACATTCTCATCAAGAAAATTAGGAGAAAAAGAGTTAGAAAAAGAGGCTAACCTATCATCAGCATGGTTAATCTCGGCAACTCCCTCCGCTATCTCCAAATCTATTTTACCAAAGACTTCGGATTTCCACTTTTTGAGTTTGTCTTTTAGGATTCTAAGCTTTTCTTTCAAAACAAAGTCGCCTCTTCCTTCCACCTTCAAAGATTTCCACTCTTTTCAACAAAAGGGATAAAAGAATCAAAAGAAAACCATTCATTGTTAAATTTGAATGGTTTCGGCCCCCAATTATATTTATCCGTCATGATCCATATGGGGCAATGATCCGAAACATCTCTATCCCCTATGAATTGACCAACTACCTCCCACCTATTCACGACGGTGTTAGATAATAAGAAACGGTCTATCCGGCTCATAGACTTACCGTCACCACTAAACCACGAATATTTCTTCCCTTTGCACGGAATATCAACCAAAGAACTCTTGAAGATGAACTCCTCAAAAAGCTCCATCTCCTTCTTGAGACAACCACTTCCTCTCCCTTTTCTTTCTCTACCATTTTTGGTTGCATTGAAATCCCCTCCTATTATCCATTCCCCATCACTATACTTATCCTTCAAGTCAAGTAATTTGTCCCACAAAGCCTTCTTCTTACGTAAATCACAAGATGAATAAACATTCACAACGTAGTAAATATCATCCTTCCAACAAAGCTTCAAACCCAAATAGCCTTCACCTTTAAAGCTAAAAAGAACGTCCATATTACTCTTCTTCCACATAGTAATCAAGCCGCCCGATCTACCCACCGAGTTTGAAAAGGAAAAATTTATCTCCGGATGTCTCCACAAACTCTTGGCCAAGTTCTCATCCATATTGATGATTTTTGTTTCTTGAAGAAAAAAAATATCCGCATTTCCTTTGTCAATCAAAGTACTAACACGCCTTCTCTTGAGCGCATTAGCTCCCCCTCTAATATTCAAAGAACCGATAATCATTGTCCCGGTTTAGTGTGCTCCTTCCTTCTATCCAATAATGCCTCTCGCCCCTTTTCCAACTCCTCAATTCTACAAACAAGATTGTTCCTCCCCTTCTCATCATCAACTCCCAATGCCACTATAGCCTCCCATAATTTATCTCCAACATCCTTTTTAAGGAAATCCCACTGCCTGCCATTGTTCCTACAAATGTCCGATTCCTCCGGGTGATTCCCGTAGCACACCGAACCAAAACTGTCCCCAGTCTGTGCCGCTACTGTTTTGCAAAGATGCTGCCCCGAAGGTTTTGAAATAAACTTCCGCCCCCCCTGCCTACATCTCAGAGAGCTGACCCCAATATCTTCCACCCTCCTGTACCGCACCTTTTTATGTCCTGAATGTAACCCCAATCCACCCAAAGAACACAGCACCCTGGATTGAGAAGATAAAATTGGCCCCACCTCCTTAGAACCATTCTCGGGTTGCCCTCCCATAACATGACCAAAACCGGCTGATGCATCACTTCCAGAACAAATAAGAGTTTCCCTGGCCAAACAACCTTTAGCACTACCCCGAACCTTCAGCCCATTCTGCATAACAAGCGGTAAACACGGTTCCAAAACCGTCTCCTCATCCCTCTCACTGTGACCAGAAAATGCAGCAATCGCTGGCTGCACTCCATTAGAAGACAGATTTGTATTGCTGGATACAACCTTCCGGCGCTCAGCTGCCCGCGGAAGATTCCTGAAATTATTAACAGCAGAATCGAAAAGGCCTAAAGCCTGAGTCACAGACTGTCCAACCATACCAGCATAAGAGCCCTTCGAATTCATAAAATCAGCCGCTACGGTAGGGTTTTCCTCAACGAAATTCCTCTTCGCTCCACCTTCAGCAATGCCATTTCCGTCCAGAGGATGTTCATCGGAGAACTGCTCGATGCTATCAGACACGCTTCCCTCCACACTGTCGTTCTCGTTCAGCCAAACATCCCCCGAGTCAGAAGAACTACTGGCCAAAGACTTGCCCATCGAAGACTTGGACGAAATTTGAAACTGACCCTGAGCCTCCTCTCTGATAAACAACTCGAAGTCCAGCCCATCGATAGAAGAAGTGATCGAAACGGGAATCACAGATGCGATGGGCAGACTAACCAAAATTCTTGCAACGTCGAAGACATCTCCTTTCGCCGTGGCTTCATCAATGCAAATAAATCTTCCCCAGCATTCCGCTAAAGAGATAAAGAAATTAGGACTCCAAGCGTGAAGCGGAATGCCATAAATACTAAGCCAGACGTCCCTATTCGTTTCCACCGCAACCGCCTCCCATTTCTTAATCTCCGAGAACCAACTCTTCCACCAAACCTCACCTTCGCCGATTAAGTCTTCTATAAAACCTTCCTCAAATTCCTCTAACAAACAAGAATTGCTGCCCAAAGGAGAGACTTTGATCGCATACACACCTTCCATTTCAAAATAGGTTTGAATCCTGTGAGCTGACCCCGGAACACAAACGTTGCCGACATACGCTTTAGCTAATCTACCTCTGATCTCAGTAGAGGATTGATATACCAAAGGAATGTTACCCTTCACCTTCGCGCTGGTAGGAGAAAGAACAGGGCAAACAGCTTCTGCGAACGAGCGGTTTTTCTTCACAAACACCTGCCTGACCTGAGGCTTGTTCACACCTGAATCCCGAGCCCCGTAGGATCCCAGGTTGCCCCTAACTGGACCGCCAGAAAACTTTGATACCCTAGATTGATCCCTGCTGAACCTAGGCAAATTTACATGAATCTTCTTTCCACCCATAATAACATTATCCAAGCGAACCGCCAACATTCTTCCATCTGTAACCTCCACAAAACGTGCGAACCCGAACCTTTTCCCCAAAGAATTTCGCCTCGGGGAGATCACTACCTCAACCACATTCCCAGAACAACCAAAAAGTTCAAACAAATCCCTTGCAGTAGTCGCCTCCGGAAACTCAGAAACGAACGGAGAAGTTACCTCTCCATTCTTGTCAGAAGCGTTGCGATTACGCCCACCGAAAGGAAACGTATCCCACCTCGGGGTAAAACGCTTTCTGTGCGAAACTTTCGTCCAACCACCACGCTGCATTTGGAAACAAACCAACCCAGCTGAAGAAACAAAACCAGAACAGAACCCTAAAAACCTGCGAACGTAGCCAGAAACAGAAAACGGATCGGAGAAGAAGAAGATGGAGCTTGCGAAGCTTTGGTAGAGAAAACCGATCCAACTCTCCAACAAGGTCCCTGACCCTAAAGCCAGGAATTTAAACCGAAGAAGAAGAGATGGGAGTTAACCCTAAACAAAACCCCCAAAAAGGTTTAAAATTTATTAAATAAAATACCACAATCACGTTTTTTATTTAGCCACATTTATATAAGTTGATTGTTGTAGAAATAAAATACCACAAAAATTAACGAAAATAAAATGTTGGCAAACAAAAGTTAACCCGAACCTTTTCTCTACTATATTTATATAAATAAATATTATTTTGATTATTCTCATTTTTATTAAATATAAAAATTAATTTAATTAATTAATTAAATATGTATAAAAATAATTTAATCATGTATAACGGAATAAAAATGAGAATAATTACAAAAATTAAAGAAAATAAAAACAAACATGTGAAAAGTTTTTTTTTTGTAGAAGAAAGTTTTCATTTTTGTCTCCTAAAATATTTGATTAAAAAGAAAATTAAAATTAATATATATTTCTCTTTCTTCATTAAATGATGCTTTCTTTTCTTTTTGTTGTCAACTGTTGGATTAATCCAACCATTCATAATTGCACATGAGAGAGGGCATGAGAGAAAAAATTGGAGAGGATCCAATTCCAATTGATCCGTACTCATACAAACATGGATAATTTACCCATTTAACATGTATCCAATCAAACTACTACACATGTATTCTAATAATAAGATACATTAAATGTATTAACTACATACACTACTAATTAATAGCATTTTATTAATTCAAGAGTAATATTTCATTTTTATGTACGGCTGTCAACTTATAATTAATCGCATTTTATTAATTCAAGAGTAATATTTCATTTTCATGTACAATTGTTAACTTATAATAACTGGTTCCACTTCATAAATAGTAATTTACCTATCTTTTTGTCAAGGTAACCACGAAGAAATCTTTACTTTTTGAAATGGGAAAAGCTATATTATAAATTGAAAAAATAAATACAAAATGGAGAATAGAGAATATTTTATGCAAATAACCACCATTTTCAATTTTATTCTAATAATAATTATCATTTTCACCTATTTTCCAAATTAACTCACTTTCAAACAAATAAGTGAGAATTAAGAGGTGTCGCCAATTTAATTGACGACCGCATGTTGTGTAGTCAATCTAACTGGCGACTGCATGCATTTCATAAGAAGTGTCGTCAATTGCAAAAGTAATTCATTTCTGCTGCAATAAAATGAATTAATTTATTGTTTTAGTTTAAATTTACCATTTATATTCCTAACATTTATGGTTCTTATAGTTGCAGATGACATAAAATTAAATGCCATAATGGCATAAAATGAAGATGTTGCTAGGGATTAACTAGATACTAATGATCAACAAATATAACTTTTCTCATATCTTGAGAGCCTCCACTTGAAGACATGTTTAGCTATTAACTGGTAGATCAAAAGAGTATGGAAGACATGTTTCATTTTTTTTTTGTAATCAAGAAATATTATATAACGGAGAACAAAGGAAAGCAAGAAAGCCCAACAAAAAGAAATATTACCTACCAATTACCCTTACGAAAGGAAGAAAAGCGGATCCTTGCTAGATTCGTAAAAAGCATAATTGGGGTGAGTAATTCTCTCACAAAATGATTATTTCCAAACTACGAACTTGATGTTACAAACGGTGTTGTTAATGCTCCAAGCTTCATTCTGAAAACACACGTCATTCTTGTGCAACTAAAGTTTGGCAAACACTCATTCTCCAAACTAACCCTTTTACCCACCCAAAAAGCTACTTCTCCCCAAAACTTTTTAACCATCAAATAACTAAAAAAGAAATGGTCTCTATTTTCAAACTCAATACCATATAAAATGAACTTAAGGTTATCAAGAGAGAAGGACATACCTCTATACACCAAACCATCTTTCGTTGGAAGCTTATCAAGAAAAAGTCTCCACCCAAAAATTTTGATTTTATACAACACTTCCATTTTCCATAAAATCCTGAACGCTTCATCGTATTTGTTTGGAGGACCAAATGGAGAATGAATTTTCCCATACAATTCGTAACAAGAAGAGACAGAAAATTTGATCCTCACGTTATCGGTCCAAACAACCACATCTTTACCTTGCTTCCACCCTTGAAACGCTTCCAACCGGTCCTTCAACTTAACCAAATCCGCCGCTAAATGATTACCACCCAACTTTAGGCCAAAATTTCCCCATAACCACTCACCTTCGTACCATCCCCCCATTCCCGCCACCAAAACTCCCTTCAAATTAGAATTCTTATACAACTTCAGAAACTCCTCTTTCAAGCTAGGCCCTTCCAACCATTTTGCTTCCCAAAATGGAGTGTTGAACCTATTATGGATAATGAATCTACTTCTTTTAACCATATGATCCAAAAGAAAAGAAGACCTTAATTTCAAAATATCCCTCCACCAAAAAGAAGAAGAAAAAAGAGAAGAAGAAAAAGAGGTCTTACAATCCTTACCGTCACCAAACATAAGAAATGATAAGTCTCCATACCGGGCTTTCAAAATATTAATCCAAAGATAATTTTGACCTTGAAGGATTCGCCACCTCCACTTGTTAAGAACAGATAAACTGAACAAAGCAATATTCTTAATTCCTAAACCCCCTTTCCCAAATGGGAGAGTTAAGTCCTTCCACTTAACCCAATGAATCTTCCTTTTCTCCTCCATCCCCCCCAAAGAAACTTACTTTGTATGCTAGTGACTTTCTTCACCACCTTCAACGGCATCTTGTAGAATGACATAGTGAAAATGGAGAGAGAGCTAAGAACCGTCTTCAAAAGAGTAATTCTACCTCCCAAATTTAAAAAGCGGTTTGTCTATCCTTCCAACCTAGTCTTCATCGTGTTCAAGAGAGAGTCCTAAGTAGCTTCCAACTTAGGATTGTGACCAATTTGAATACCAAGAAAGTAAAAGTTGATATCTTCCACCTTACAAGACAAAAAGTGAACGCCGCTTCCAAAACTTAATAGTTAGCATTAATTCCTATCAATTTACTTTTATAATAGTTGATCCCAAGACCCGAAACAAGTCCAAAAGTCCTAAGAACCGCCTTAAACGCACAAATATGCTTCCAACTACCATCCCCCACCAATAGGGTGTCATCCGCAAATTGAAGGATGTTCATCCAACAAGAACCTTTGATAGCAAAACTTTGGAAATCCCCTACTTCGATAGATTTTCTCACTAAGCCCGTAAGAGCTTCCGCCACCAAAACATAAAGGAAAGGAGAAAGAGGATCTCCTTGCCTCAACCCCCTAAAAACACCAAATTATTTAGTTGGACTCCCATTAACAAGCACCGACATATTGCTCTTATACACCAATTAATCCATCCACTTTAACCATCTCATTTTTAAGCCCATTCTTTTAAGCATATATCTTAAAAAAACTCCAACTCACCTTATCATATGCCTTTTTGAAATCCACTTTGAAAAGAGCGCAATTACTACCCGCCTTTCTAGTATAATCAACCACTTCATTCGCAACAACCACCCCATCTAGCAATTGTCTTCCAGGGACAAAGGCGGTTTGGCACGGAGAAATAATAGACTTTAACACTTTTTTAAGTCCCCCTGCCAAAAGCTTAGCAACCACTTTGTACATGCACCCCACCAAACAAATGAGTCTATAGTCGTCCAATCCCAAGGGATTTTGTTTCTTTGGAATTAAAGTCAAGAAAGAAGAGGTAATTACCCTGGATATGGAACTCCCTCCGAAAAAATAATTGAAGAAATTAAAGAAATCTTCTTTAAGAAACGACCAACATTTCTTTATAAAAAGAAAGGAGTATCCATCCGGACCCGGGCTTTTATCCCCACCACACTCCCACACTGCTTCTTTAATCTCACTTCGGAGAAAAGGTTTCTCAATCTCCTCCGACTCTTCCCTACTTAAGGAGTTGAAAGAAATCCCTTGAAACAACGGTATACTTTCTTCCGGTTCAATGAATTTTTCCCCGAAGTGCTTGAAAACCACCTCCCTAACTTCTTCAACCGACTCCGCCAATCCCTCCGTAGAGAGAATCAGACCTAAGTGATTATTCCTTCTTCTTTGTTCCGTTACCTTGTGGAAAAAATGCTATTAGAGTCTCCTTCCTTAATCCAGCTCAATCTTGATTTTTGCAAGAGCATATTTTATTTTATTATCAAATTCCTCCAAAACTAGCTACTCGCTTCCTTCCTAAACTCAATAGTGCTTTCAAAATTAATCTATCATCGGCCACATTCAAATTGGGAACCCTATCCTCCATTTCTAAATCGATTTTGATAAACACCTCTTTGTTCCAACTTCTTAATTTATCTTTTAAAAGCCTTAGTTTTTCTTATAAACATAATCTCCTCTTCCTTCCACCCTCAAACTTTTCCACTCGTTTTCCACAAAATGAATGAAGGAGTCGAAGCTAAACCATTCATTATTGAATCTAAATGGTTTTGGACTCCAATTTTTGTAATCCTTCATCAATGGTCCGAAATATCCCTATCACTAATTATTTGACCTGTCACCTGCCATCTAGTCACAACAACACTCAACATGAGAAAATGGTCAATTCTACTCATCGACTTCCCATCACCGCTAAACCAAGAAAACTTTTTCCCTTTGCAAGGGATATCCACCAACGAAGTTTTGACAATAAATTTCGTAAAAAGCTTCGCTTCTCTTTTATGCGCGATATCCGCTCTCCCCTTCCTTTCTCTAGTATTTTTAATTGTATAAAAATCTCCTCCCATAATCCATTCACCATCCTTGAATTTCTCCTTCAACTCAAGCAAATCATTCCATAATGCATTCTTTTTATTCGGCACACAAGGCCAGTACACATTAACAACGTAATAATAATTATTCTCCCACCAAACTTTTATGCCCAAGTACCCTCTCCTTTGAAGCTATTCAATACCTCCACTTTATCATTCCATAATATGAGTAATCCTCCCGACCTTCCTAAAGAATTGGAATAAGAAAACCCCACTTCCGGAGAAGACCAAAAACTTTTCGCCAAAGAGTCGTCCATGTTAACCACCTTAGTTTCTTGGATCAAAAACACATCCGCATTACCTTTTTTATCAACGAACTAATCCTCCTTCTTTTGAGTGCATTCACTCCCCCTCTAATATTCATAGAACTAATAATCATTGCACACCGTTTTTTGACTCCTTCCTTACATCCCCCTTTATTCCTCCCATTTGCTCCAAACTCTCAATCCTACTAATTAATTTGCTCCTCCCCTCCGCTTATACTACACCTAACACAACAATAGATGAACACAACTTACCGCCAATGTCAATCTCCATAAACCTCCATTGTCTTCTGTTATTTCTACAAATGTCAGATTCTTCCTTTTGATCACCGTAACAAACCGATTTATATGCACTGTTAATGCTACTCTCCATCTCTGGAAAATTCTTCACTAATTGCCCCTTTAAGGGACCTGTGGAAGCATTTCCCTTGACTTTTCCCTTCCTTACCTGAGATGAAATACCACCAACCGAATTAAACTTCTTCCTACCTCATCCCTTGCTTAAACCTACCATGTCATTAATGAATTTCAGCCTCAATTTTTTCTTTCCCTTCGCAACCGTGTTAGTCTTCGCAATGGTAATAGAGCATCCAAACATGCTAGGAACCTCCTCTAAACCGCAGCTAGAACATGCAATATTCATGGCTACATTATGAGTTACCGTATTTTCCCCCAGCTGGACAGCATCCGCTCTGTTCCGAACCTTCATTAAAGCTTCATCAAAATTCTCAAAAACATTACCCACATTGGCCGGTCCAACCTCGTAAACCTTCTCTTTTTGCAACTGGACCAGAAGATCATCACCAATCTCTTTGTTCCTTTCGCAACTATTCTCAAATTCCTGCCTATCAACATGGTCTAAATATTGATCTAAACTATCCCCCGATATTTCCGTGTTTAAGTCTTCGTTCCTAACACTATTTTCATAACATCATAGATCCTCCGATTCAGAGGATGAGATAGCAATAGAGGAGAGTGGTTTAGAATTACCTGTAAAACTGCTGGAGTGCCCCCAATCATCCTCCCTGGCCATTTGATTGCCTTCCCGTCAATGTTAAGAGTGAGGGAATACGAAGTATGAAACGTCAAATGCACCTTAACTAAAATTACCGCGACGTCAAAAGCACAACCCTTCATTGTCGTCTCATTAATACATACAAATGTGCCCCACGATTCTTCAAGTGCCACAAAGAAGTCAGAATGCCAAGAGTGAACAGGTAAACGTACACTCAAAACCACGCCTCTCTGTATTCATCAATCATGTCTTCCTCCCACTTCCCGACTTTGCTGAACCAACTTCTCCACTAGTCATGTCCCTCCCCAATTAACTCTTATATAAATCCCTCTTCTGATTCTTCAAGCAAGCAAACATTTCCTCCTATAGGTGTGACTTTCATAGCAAACACACCCTTCATTTCCATGTATGTTTGTATGTTGTAAGTGGTTCCCGGTATAGTGACCTTCCCGAATAAGCCTTATCGAACCTCGGTCCGTGACTTCCCATCGACTTGTAACATAATATCTTTGCCCCATATGCATCTTCGCCTGCATCTTTCCCTTCCTTTGATGAACCTCCCATTACAACGTTGGCAAATGAACGATTGAATCTCTTCGTATCTCCCCCTCTTCTATAACCGTCATTCGAAAACTCTGACTGCTGAAATCCTCTTTCCTTCACCTTCTGAACTCCTTCGTTCCCCCTTGACCCATCTCATACCGTGGAAGATTAACATGGATTTTTTTGTCCCCAATCACCACATTATCCAAACGAACCATTAGCAACCTCCGATCTAACACCTCCATGAATCTTACGAAACCAAATCATTTACCAAATTTGTTTCTTATAGGAGAAATCGCCACTTCAATCACATTCCCTATGCACCCGAATAGAGCGAACATATCCTTTGCACTTGAAGCTTCTGGAAATTCTGAAACATAAAACGAAGTCACCTCCTTGGGATAAAGAGGCAAATTGCATTTCTATCCAGGCATCGGAAAAGAATCTGACCCGCCATCGTGCACGGATAAAAACGAGTAACTTTTGAATTTATAGTGTAACGATAACGACAACTCGGATATCTTTCTCACAAGGATTCTTGTTGATTATCAACCAATGGTAAGTGTTGCACCCCAAAATTTGCCCTCTTTATTTGAGCTATAAGTTATCAAAGACGTTTATTTCTTCGTTCAAAAATGGAAGAAAAATAATAAAGAGTTATCATGGTTTTAAGGAGATATGGCGTGAAATTTGGCTTTAACGATGAAAATACGAGAAACTTCATAAGTCTTATCTGGAAGGTGCTATGAATTGGGTTCTCGCATGGCCCGGACTGTTTCAAAGTTCTCTACAACTTTCGTGTTTGACCGAGAAATCAATTCCATGAGGAAGGTTGTCGAATTCGCAAATTACTAAAGCTTTTGCAGAGAAAAATGGTGTTGAATGTAGGCTTTCGGGCCTTAAAACTTCATCTCGCATGATACGCTTGTCAGATTCGCTCGAGATTTTTAATGCAGCTCCATTCCATTATCCCCGAGATTTCATTTGTTTGGGTCGTCGACCAATTATGCATCGAAAATGCCCAGCATTTTGAAGAACGTCGTGATTTTTTAGGGAAAAGTGTGCTTTCGGGTATGTCGCGACAAGTTTGAAAATTCATAACATCTTCGATTTTTATCGTATGAAGTCTATTCTGGCTGAATTTTCTCAAAAATTTCGTTAGCTTCGATTCTTCGTCACACATGCTTGTTAGATTTTGAGCCGAAGATATATTTTTATCGAGTTCTTTGAGCGGTACTCACAAAATTCTGCACATTCGCGCCAGATGAATCGGCGTTTCTCGTCATTCAGACGCGCGTAATTTCTTCATCGATTATCGAATTGAGACGATTCTCGTGGATATGAGTGACAAATTTAGTCATCTTCGAGTAGATGTTGGTCCCATTTTTGAATTTTGCACCGAGACACATTTCCCCAAAAACGAGTAAAAAGAGATAATTAAGGGGCGTCACTATATAAATCATTTTCCCACTTTTTCTCTCATAACTTCAATTCATAAAAATTCTGAAAAACACTTTCTCTCAATTCTCTCTCAATTTTCTTGGATCAAAACTACAAAAACTCACAAAAACTTCATCAATCATCATCAATTCAAGATCAAATTTCAAGAACAAATGAAGATTAAAGCAAGCATCAAGATCCTTTCCGCCGATTGAAGTGTCACACGCCTCTCTCCCTCTCCTAGTGTCTTGCACTCCACTCTCCTCCTCTCATCTCTTGGATTTCGTTCGTGTTTGCGTCGTGTTTGCGTTCGTGTTCATCCGATCTCATTCTCTTTGTTCGATCCGGTAAATTCACTATAAACCTTGCTAGGTCGTTGACTTTGTTGCTTATTTCGACATTGATCATGATGATTTTTGATTATGGATGATAGATCTATGATGATTGATGATGATAATTACTTGTTGATTGGATGATTCATGTTGATCTTGATTATTTGATTGAATTTGAGATTTACCGGCGAATTGTTGTTGATGATACATGCATGTTGCTTATGATCCAAGAAATTGCATGCTAAGTGTTCGATAAATTGAGTGTGTGAAGTGTTTGTGCTTAATTTTGAGTTTTAGCATGAGATAATGAGTTGTTGATTGATGATACACGACTATTGTACTTAATTGAATAAATTTAAGTTTCAGTGATGAATTAATCTTGATGATGTGTTCACAATGTCTAAGATCTAGTTTTTGCATGAGAAGTGTTTGTTAAAATGCTTAATTGAGATTCTTGAGTGGGAATTCATCGAGCCTTATGGTTATTGAGCCTTATTTGTTGTTACTTGTTGATAATGATCAAATCCGGCATCGGTTGAAATCTCTCTTTATTAGTTGCACCATACTTGTTCATGTTTTGTTAGCACGTCGTGTGTCGACTCATTGCTATTATTTTCATTTGCCAAAGCATGAAATGTTTGTTAACAAGGTGTTTAAATTATGCACTCATTGATATATGAAGTCATGGTTAATCGTGGATGGTTGATCTTGCTTTTGATGCTCATAATTTGCTCTTCATGCTCATGTTGCGACACCGACGTGTCAATTGTTTGGGTATCATTCAATGTTAATTTTCATGCATGAATTGAATCCTACACATGGAAAATGAGAATGCTCTTGGCTTTTAAAATTGCATGTTGTATGGTTGTTCGTTTGGTGGTCATTTGTGGCGGACCGCATTTTGGTTGCTTTCGCGAGAATGTTGTTTTTTGGCAGTTTGTGTTGAGTGGGTATGCTCAGGCCGACCCTGTAGGTCGATGCATAACTTTTCTTGCCTGTCTCGGGTTTGCTCAAGTCGAACCTTAGGTCGACGCATAGTTTCTTTCAAGTCGACGCATGGTCCTTTCAGGTCGACGCATAGAATTTCTTTCCAGGCCCGGGTTTGCTCAGGCCGACCCTTCAGGTCGACACATGCCCTGTTCAGGTCGACACATGATTTCTTCAAGTCGACGTAGAGCTGTGTTTTTTGCTTGTTTTACTTCCTAACTTCAATCTTTCATATCTTTTAGCTCGTAACTTCGATTTGCATGTTCTTTACATCGTTGGAAAGCTTGTGAAACGTGCTATCTCATAAGATGATTGGTATTGATTGATTGTAGGTTATTCATGTTTGCTTTCCCTTTGACATTTGTTATCCATTTCATGTTTGCGTTAATTGTTCATTTTCTCTTAGCTTATAATGCAATAACGCAATTCCGATTGTGGTGTTTGTTATCTCTAACTTGTGTGCTAGTGTGCAAGGCATTTGGAAAGTTACCGAGCGACGCTTACCTCATTTGTATTCCGCTTTATTTACGGGACACAATCTCATTTCCTCGTTTCGTGCTCTCATCTTGGAGACACGTCTCTTTTACTTTATACCTGTTTGTTTGGATTGCTTCTTCCTCTTGCAGGTGTATTGTAATTGTGCTCGATGCACGTGTCAATGCGTGATTTATTTTCACGACGTCGACCCTCATTTGCATGGCATCTGGCCAAGCCCTCGAAAGATGCTCTATTTTTGTTGGTGTGTTTATATTTGTGCTTTGCGGCAGGGAGTCACGGTGTAATAAGGCCTTTAAAGGCACTCCGTTAAGTCCTCATGGAAGGCATGCGAAAAGGGTTAGCAATCAACCCCTGCCCAGTCTCATCGAGTCCGTTTAGTAAGCACATACTACGCATTGCTTGCTTCTGAATTAGCACCAGATCCTGTTATCATGTATGTCAAGTAAAGGGTCCATGCAATCGCACCCCTACATTTCTTAGCTCACGTCGACCAACGTTGTTGCTCGGTATACACACGCACCGTCTTCTTTTTAGCTCTGTGACGACTTGGTTGTCGAGAGGACTCTCTCCTCTTGTCTATGGCCCGATCACTTTTTGCGAGGTCTAATGCTTGGTTGACTCTAGTGATCCGCTCCCCTTGGCTATGGCGGGAACGCTTTTCTACTACTCGGCCTGCGCCGGTGGTTTTGTTTGCTTTACGAGTGGAGCTCGGTTGTGTGATACTTTTGTTTGCATTCGCTTTTCCCCATAGGTTGTTAGGCTAGTTTAGACTTGCACCCTTTGTATGATAACATAGGTAGCAAGCTTTCCCCCTTTGCTTAGGTTTTCCTCATGCATTCTTTAAAACAAAAACCAAACTCTTTAATTTTCTTTTCTTAAGAGCTTGTTATTTCCTCTCTATTACCAAGCGTAAGACTCCAAAGTTCGAGCAGCGGAGTGCGAATGTAACTCGTTCACCTAAAAAACACAAAACAAACTGAAACTAGTTAGCTGATCTACAGTATCTCTGATTCCTCAAAAAGGATACGTAGGCAGCGGGGTAGGGCCCGTGCGAGTATGACTCTTTCTTTTCCCTAAATTTTGCATGCATTTTAGTCCAGATTAGCGTAGATTTGTTACACACCCATAGTTTTAGACGTAAGCGTGGATACCATCGAGTACGATGGGCGTGAGGGGTGCTAACACCTTCCCCTCGCGTAACCGATCCCCTTACCCTTTTTCTCTGGTCATGAGACCGTTGTTTTGTTTCGTGGTTTGCAGGCATTCCCTTCCTTTTCAGGATAAATATGTTAGTGGCGACTCTGTTAATTTTCGCGGTATCGACAGCAAGTCGATTTAGGGGGGTTTGTTTTAGATTTCTATTAGGAAAATAATGAAAATAAGTGATTATCTAAATAAGCTAAAACGAAAATTCTACTAGTTCGGGTACCGACTTATCACTGGTTCATAAAACATCAATCCCCTAAGCGAATTCTATTTCCCTACCGATTACAATACCAATTAACAAGGGAAATTGATATAATAAGATTTCATTCCTTTTTCCGAATTAAGCAAACAGATCAGCAAAATCACGAATTAAGCAAATGTGATTCTAATCTACGCAGTTTAACGATTAAGCAACGATAAAATACGATAAAGGTAAAGGAAAATCAATCAATCAGTATAAATCAATAGTATTCTATATAACTCAAATTAAGCAAACAAGACATATAAATTAATATTTAAGGGGAAAAGAAATTGTATTAAAGATTAAAAACTTCAAAGTATATGGAAAGCGTAACTAGCAGAATTTGCCTTAGGGATTAGTTCCTCATGATTCATACCAAAGCTTCCAAAGTATTTTTCGTGAATAGCGAATACGTCAATCGTCAATTGTACAACCAAACATAGGTACTAGACAGAACCTAACGGTTTACAGTCCAACTGGGTCAAATACATAACCCAGGCCAATACAAATGACCCAAAACTAAATAAAAACTAATGCTGCAACTTCAAACGCAATTCTGGAAAATATACACTCCGTATCTGACTTTGACTCCAACACAAAAGTTGTACATCTTTCTCTTAGCTTTCCAGCAATTATTAGATCGCGTCAATCGAATTCTCGGAGCTCCAATTACGGTTGTTTTAGTGCAGACTGCAAATGCTAAAAATAAAGTGCGAAAATGAAATTACGAATAATATCAATTACGCATTTTTGGCTACAAACTCTTCTTCGGTTAAGATTTCATTGATAGGTACTAATCTTGCACACTAAGGATATTGTAAGAACACTACTCCGCAATTGTGTATTCATACGTCTCCTACATATACAAATCAATCTGAATCATGTTATTATGCGTAAGACTAACTTGCTCATCCTCCTCTCTTTCATTTTGGTGCAATCACATTAAGCCTGTTATCTCCACACACTCATAGTAAGGCTACCGGTTAGTGACTCTGATCCTTTTTGCATGGGATTCTAGTACCTAAATAGTATAACCCTTTGCTTACTCAGTTGTAGTTGCGGGGGATCGGACTGTAATCCGCCCTACCAAGTTCGCACCAGAAACCTCTGAACCAACTAACATCGGCTTCATTATGTAGAGCATGTGTGAGATAGTGCCGACTGTAAAGATAAACTACTCAAGAGAAGAATGAGAATTCAAGGTTATGTCATAATAAGTATTCAAATTAACTTCCATATGCAGGAGACTTACGGTGTTAAGACGATACCGATCTTGTGAACTTTTCCCAAGTCTCCACAACTAACCACAAATTAATCTATAGCCTAAAACTTTCACAAAGATGATTTTTTTAAGAACTGAAAACAAAACAAAAACAAAAAAAATTGAAAGAAAACAAAACAAATAAATGATTCCCTCCCCCACACTTAAGACATATATTATCCTTAATGAAAGAACATAAATATAAAATAAGAGTGAGAGAAAGGATAGAACACACCCGAGTAGTCAAGGAGGATATGCGATCACATATGCAGCCTTTCTCAAAAATATATATTCTACATTTTCTTCTTCCAAAGTGGGGATTGTTAGAACAAGATTGAGAATCTATGTTCAGAATCTGGATTTGATGATAACAAGCATATATTTTGTGAGTAACAATGTTATTACTAATGATTTCATTAAGAATGCAGGTACTACAAGCCTTATATGACAACATCAGAAGTTCTACGAAATTACAAGATCTCACTCAGACAAGAGCCACACTAATATACATGAAGACTCGCTTAAGGAAGAAGATCACATGAACAGCAGATCAGAAGTTCTGATAGAGTAACGTAGTGACATACAAAAAGATCTTAACTGCAAAGACACATGTGGATAAAGAAAAGAAAATGCAATATCAGCCTAATAAAAAATTGAGAACCAAAAGAAAAACCGTTACAAACATCATCATCAGCAAAACGGCTGCAACAAGATTAATGGAACAACACCCGAGGATGATTGAAGAAGCAACCCACATGCAGCTCGTTGAAGAAATAAAAAATAGATAAAGTAACACACCAGCATTTAATATGCTCTCCAAAGATCAAGATAACAGATACGATCAAAAAGGGTATAAATAGAAGAAAAATTCATGATGGAGCGAGTGGCTCAAAAAAAGACGAGTGGATCAAAAAAAGATGAGTCGCTCAAAAAAAGATGAGGGGCTCAAAATTGAAATATCACTAAAGTGGTTAAAAGATGAAATGAAGCAATCTGAATCACCATCAAAGTTGAAGATCAATGCAAGAAGAAAACTTGAATAAGAATTTATGTTCTTAATCTGCTTAAAGAAAAGAGTTGAAGATCAAAGCAAGAAGCAATATTGAATAAGAGTTGATGTTCTTAATCTGCTTACAGAAAAGAGTTGAAGATCAAATCAAGAAGCAATCGTGAATAAGAATTGATGTTCTTAATCTGCCTTAAGAAAAGAATAGAAGATCAAAGCAAGAAGCAATCCTGAATAAGAACAGTTATTCTCTATCTGCTTGAAAAGAAGAATAAGAGATCAAAACAAAAGGCAATTCAGAATAGATATTACGTTCTCAATATACTCTTGAAGAAGAATTAAAGATGAAGATCAACTAGAAGAAGCGCTCAACAACTGAAGCTAGAGCTCTTACACTGCCTACTCATACCAAGCTAGGATCTCATCAGAAGATGAAGACAAGAAGACTTCAATGGATATTCACTTAAAACAATTACTTGTCATACAGTTTGTACTTAGAACATCTGCTTATTAGGAAGCACTCTATAAAAACCAATCTAAATTTCTGATGATGCCTTGAGTGACCAAGAAATGGTCAAAAGCTTGAGAAGACAATGATGATGATCATTGTGGAAATTATATTGGAGACCATGTGATGGTAAGAAGTTCAGGAGTCAATGGATGTTATATCTCGCGAAGATCACTGCACCGTCCATTGCAGTTAGTCACAAGCAGTTGGCTTGCGCGGGGTTAGTTATTGCAGGTAGCTGTGCAGGTTAGTAGATTGATGAACATTATATCCAGATGGGATCACTGAACGGTTCAGTAATCTAGGGGTTAGTCACTCGCGGGTAGCTTGTGCAGGGTAAGTCTCAGCTGTTGGTTGTGCAATTGTAATCAAGCTTGGTTATAGTGGATTAAGAGCTCTTTTGAGAGGAAAATCACCTGAAGAAGGGGGACTGGAGGTAGCCTTATTCAGAAGGTGAAATAGGATTAAAATATACGTGTTCTTTAATTTCTGTACAATTCATTTAACTTCATTCTAGTCGTGTAAACATCTTCAGAACTGTACTGAGCAAGTTAGAAGTTCCGAATAATACATAAGAAGTTTAAATGAATATCTCATTGGCTATGAAACTCCTTTTCAGGCATGCTTCAACAACGCAAAAAATGTATTCAGAATATGAGATAAAATGAGAAAGAAAAGAAATTAACGAAAGGGATTTTTTAATTGATAAAGAACACAATTCAATCCCCCCTTTCTTGTGTTTTTCTCCACCTTCAATTGGTATAAAAGCATGGCTCTGTATTGATCTCAAGATCAACACTTAACCGTGTAGAGAGATCCAGAAGGAGAAAAACCACACTGAGTAGAAAATCAACTTCATATTCCAATAACTCATTACAATTTGAAGATGTCAAGGCATGATCTCAACACTCTGAGAACCTAATCAACATCAAAATTCTCAAGAAGCTCAAGACATCATAAAGAAAAATGTGTGCTTAATGGAAATATGCTTAAATGAAGACATTCAAGATCAAAGATTAGCAAGCACAGCTGATCTGTGCCAAGATTGTCAACTTCAACTCATCAGAGTCTAATCAAAAGAAGAAGAAAAGGTAGAACAAGATTTTTGAAGCAAAGACAAAAGCATTGCATCAGAAGTTACTCTCTTCCTCAGAAGAAAAGGAGAAAGGAAATACTCATCAGGACCAGTTCAAAGAATGGAGAAGCAAAAGAACAAGACTAAAGCTGACAGAACTTCTGAAAATGGTCTCCCTCTCTCTCATGAAAGATATAAAGAACGACTATCTTCAAATACGGTTAGATCTTTCTAAAACTTTCTCTTGTTGCTATTTTGCTAACTATAAAATGAGTTTATTAATAATGTGCAGAAATCTCTCTTGCGAGTCTAGTATTAATTGTCACCTACTCCTCTAGCTGTCAAATTCTCCATGCATGTACCGTAACCTTAAGAAGATCCTTAACCTCTGTGTTCACTTTAAGCCAAACCAAATAATAGAAAAGAATGTTCACTGGTTTCTTTTAGATGTTCTTATTAACCTTGATAAGATAAAACAATAAACTTCTAAGGCTCCAGAAGAAAAGAACAAAGTAGTGCTGAGAAACTTTTGAATTCTGATTCAGAAGATCATAGGATAGAAGTTTCGGTACAGTGTCACACTAACTCCAAAACATTAACACGTGGGTAAGTTTGTGAAACTTTGCACGCGCAAGGTACAGTGATAAAATTCTAAGGAACTTTTCCAGTCTATTCATCAGTCTCGTCCTTTCTCATGTTTATCAAATTCATTAAAGTAGTACCATGATTTATTTTTTAATTTTTCCTTTTTTTTTTGTTTAACTGTCTGAATGTTCTCTATAAATAATCTGTGAAACCGTCCGTTCTCTCTTTCCCTCTCTCATCATTTCAAAACCATATATGCTTCTCTGTCTCTCTCAACTACCGCTCAACAATGGCTTCCGCGTCGTCATCCCCTCAAATCAACCCTCTACCCAAAGGTTACATTGAACCACAAAGAACAATGCTACTCCCTGTAGATAAAATAGAAGTTATCTGTGAGTACATGGTGGACATGTCTAACATCAACGAAAACAGGATTGATTTATTTCCCGCAGTTAGGTTTCAAGGTTGGGAAAGTTTCTTTGACAGATTAATCGGACCAATCTTTCCTCGTCTTGTCAAAGAACTTTGGATCCATGCAGTAACTACATCCAAGGCAATTTTATCAATGGTTATGGTAAAGCAAATTGTTATTACAGAAAACCTAATGAGAAAATTACTCGGTCTTAAAGGAGAAGGAGTAGTTGGAGCTGCTGACGGAAGACCTGATATGGAAGAAGTTTATTATGAGATCTTTAAGAACGAAAAATCTTTCCCAAAATTCAAAAAGATGAAGGAATATTACCAAGTTTTGGAAAAGATTTTACTGGGCAGTATCTTCCACAGAAAAGCAACAAGTTCTTGAGACTATGTCAATACCGATCAACAATTTCTACTCTAGTGTCTAGGAAAAGACATCAAGATTGATCTTCCGTATATCCTTTTCAAACATTTGTGGGCTCATGTAAATGAATCCATAAAAAATCGGAAAGTTAAGATTCAGAGAAACTGGATTCCTCTTTCGAGATTGATCTCAGATATTCTAACTGCAAATGGCCTAGTTGCTCGTTTAGCGGAAGCAAACTTGGTGGAAGAATTAGAACCAATTTGTGGAAAAACACTAAGTGGAAAGACCTTAAGAAAATGAAGATCATCAAAGAGATTGTTTGTCAACCCACCTCATATACAGAAAACTTCATTCATCAAAGAAGAGTCCAGATCATTCATTTCCCGATGTTCAATACCGGAGATACTCCAGAAATCATTCTTAATTTCATCAAATTAAACAAGGAGGCAGGCATACAAATTGATCCAGCCTGGCTTCAAGGTAGAAATGACCCCATCCCAGAATTTAAAAAGAAGAAGAAGTCTAAGAAGAGGAATGCTGAAGAAGAAGAACCCTATGTCAAAGCTCCCAAGGCTCAGAAGACCAAGAAGAAAAAGTCTTCAGGTAATCCTCCTACTCTCATCTCTGCTGTTAATTCTGAAAGTATTGAAACATCTTTTTTACCTGAACCTCAAGCCATTGAAACCCCTGTTCATCAATCCTCAAGATCTTCCCATGTTCCAACCACATAAACCATTCCTACAAACCCACCAGAAAATCAAAACCTATCACAGCTCTTGTCAGACATTGACAACTTTGATCCAAAATCAATCGAACCATCTAAAACAACAGAAACTTTTGTTGTCTCCCAGAATAAAGAAAATCAAACCCCCATTCTCAATCTCCCAAACAAAAAGAATCTTCACCTATTGAAATTCAAGAAAAAACCACTTCTCCAGATATAAAGAAGGAAAATCCTGATGTGTCTCCCATACCAACAAATCCAAATCTATCTGAAACATTAACACCAAAAGAAATTGTATCTTCTACTCCAAAAGCTTCACTTCTACCAGAAAATGATTCACCATTCCATACTAAAAAAGTCTGTTCAGAGTCATCTGAAATTAGACCTCAAAGCCTAACTGAAAAACCTTATGAGTGGTATAAAGGATCGTGGAACATTCCTGGGATTACCAGTCCTTTAGCAACAATATTACCCAATGTTTCGACATACAACACCCTTGGTGAATCAATCGCACAAACACCACCACACTTAGCCAAAACCGTTTCACCTCATTCTGTTCAAAATGAATTTGTCAGTTCATTCTCGCCTGAAGTTCAAATCATCTCAGCCTCATCCTCACCACAAAATTCACCTGTTCACACTACAAACTCACCCCAAATAATCTCAGATACTTTAACTCTAGAATCCCACCCAACCAAAACCTCTGAACCTCAAACTAAACAGTCTGCTGAACCAGAAACTGAGCAACCAGAACAAGAGTAATTCCCAAACCAACAACAAGATCAATTCACTGAACCTAAACCAGAATTGTCATCTGAACCAAATCCAGAACCTTCCCAAGAACATCATCATGAAACCCTCCCAACAGATGTTGATATATTATTCAAGAATTTTAAAACAGAGATGCAGGAATGGATTGCAAGACTAAGAGCTGGCTGTGACTCAAATGGAAGTCCAGTGGCCTCAGAAGCCTTCTGGGATACATTCAGAAGGAGATTCAACTATGAGTCTTTTAAACTCATAGAAGTATGCCACACTCATGCTAATGAGAAATTTTCTGAGTATCTGTCTTGTGATGGATCTCTGGGCTCTAAAACCTCAACTAGTCATCAGCAACACTTCAAGTTCTACATTTTTTGAGCATATGGATATTGATGATATTCAAGCAAATTCTTTGGCCTTGATAAAGCAAATTTCAAGTGACGTGCCTAAAGATATTTGTGAAAGAAGAATACCAACGTGGGAAGTAAATGCTGATCAGGTGACTCCCAAGGTTATCACGGTTTCATCTGTACTTGCAAGTGTTGCAAATGACCAGTCTGCTAAGATGCTTAAAAAGCTAAATGCACTTAAGAAGAAATGCAGAAGTTAGAAAAAGACTAGACAAGCAGGATAAAACCAACAGGGAATTCAAATCCTGGATGATGAGACAAGAGGAGTCTACAAATGAAATAAAAAATCTTCGACTATCTCTCGTTCCCTAGCAATCTTAGATTATGTTTCTATTTGAATGTCTGTTATAGTTCTAGTTCCGTGTACATCAATACTTTGCTTATTGTGTGATTTATGAACATCTTTGTGTGCTTTGTTTTATACTCCTTGCCTACAATCATTCACAGCATCAATAATCTTATAAGTAACCACATGAGTGAAAATATTAGAAATTTTGAAGTGAGTCCTCTTATTAAAATTGACATGCTATTCCTAGACAATTAGTATCTGTTGTGAACGTGTGCAGGAAAATCTAAAATCTTCTGATGAAGCAAAGTTGAGGATATTATTTAAGGGGGAGCCTTAAATCAGATAATTAATTCATAAGGATATCCAATTTAGGGGGAGACTATACATCTCAGGGGGGGAAATTATTTATAAATCTGATAGACCTCTTAAAAAGCTTCTTGATGATAACAAAAAGGGGGAGAAAGAATAAGTACATTTTGATGAATAAGTTGCATGGCTAAACATAACAAAAAGGGGGAGAAAGAATTAATTTCGTTGTTAATTAAATTACTTGATCGAACATGAAAAAGGGATGTAATACATTCACCTGTTTATTATTATTATCATCTCATAAAATTGTTCCATCAAAATACATGGTTTTTGTCATCATCAAAAAGGGGGAGATTGTTAGAACAAGATTGAGAATCTATGTTCAAAATCTGGTTTTGATGATAACAAGCATATATTTTGTGATTAACAATTTTATTACTAATGATTTCATTAAGAATGCAGGTACTACAAGCCTTATATGACAGCATCATAAGTTCTGCGAAATATCAAGATCTCACTCAGAAAACAGCCACATCAATATACATGAAGACTCGTTAAAGGAAGAAGATCACATGAACAGCAGATCAGAAGTTCTGATAAAGTAACGTAGTGACATACAAAAAGCTCTTAACAGCAAAGGCACACGTGGACAAAGAAAAGAAAATGCAATATCAGCCTAATAAAAAATTGAGAATAAAAAGAAAAGCCGTTACAAACATCATCATCAGCAAAACGGCTGCAACAAGATTAATGGAACAACTCCCAAGGATGATTGAAGAAGCAACCCACATGCAGCTTGTTGAAGAAAACAAAAATAGAAAAAGCAACACGCAAGCATTTAATGTACTCTCCCAAGATTAAGATAACGGATACAATCAAAAAGGGTCTAAATAGAAGAAAGATTCATCATGGAGCAAGTGGCTAAAAAAATACGAGTGGCTCAAAAAAAGATGAGTGGCTCAAAAAAGATGAGGGGCTATAAATTGAAATATCACTAAAGTGGTCAAAAGATGAAACGAAGCAATCTGAATCACCATCAAAATTGAAGATCAAAGCAAGAAGCAAACCTGAATAAGAACTGTTGTTCTTAATCTGCTTACAGAAAAGAGTTGAAGATCAAAGCAAGAAGCAGTCCTAAATAAGAACTGATGTTCTTAATCTGCTTAAAGAAAAGAGTTGAAGATCAAAGCTAGAAGCAATCCTGAATAAGAACTGATGTTCTTAATCTATTTGAAGAAAAGAATTGAAGATCAAAGCAAGAAGCAATCCTGAATAAGAACAGTTGTTCTCTATCTGCTTGAAAAGAAGAATAAGAGATCAAAACAAAAGGCAATTTGGAATAGATATTACGTTCTCAACATACTCTTTAAGAAGAATTAAAGATGAAGATCAACTAGAAGAAGCGCTCAACAACTGAAGCCAGGGTTCTTACACTGCCTACTCATACCAAGCTAGGATCTCATCAAAAGATGCAAACAAGAAGACTTCAATGAATATTCACTTAAAACAATTATTTGTCATACACTTTGTACTTAGAATATCTACTTATTGGGAAGCACTGTATTAAAGCCAATCTAAATTGGTGTTGATGCCTTGAGCGACCAAGAAATGGTCAAAAGCTTGAGAAGACAATGATGATCATTGTGGAAATTCACTTGGAGACAAAGTAATGGTCAGAAGTCCAGGAGTCAATGGATGTTATATCTCGCGGAGATCACTGAACAGTCTATTGCAGTTAGTCACGAGTAGTTTGCTTATGCGGGGTTAGTCACAACAGGTAGCTGTGCAGGTTACTAGATTGATGAACGTCATGTCCAGATGGGATCACTGAATGGTTCAATCATCTAGGGGTTAGTCACTCGCGGGTAGCTTGTGCAGGGTAAGTCACAGTAGTTGGCTGTGCAGGTTGTTAGTCATGACGGAGGATCGTGCAATTGTAATCAAGTTTGGTTATAGTGGATTAAGACCTCTGTTGAGAGGCAAATCACCTGAAGAAGGTTGGCTGTAGGTAGCCTTATTCAGAAGGTGAACCAGGATAAAAATAAATGTGTTCTTTACTTTCTGTACAATTCATTTAACTTCGTTCTAGTCGTGTAAACATATTCAGAACAGTACTGAGCAAGTCAGAAGTTCTGAATAATACATAAGAAGTTTAAATGAATATCTCATTGGCTATGCAACTCCATTTCAAGCATGCTTCAGAAACGCAAAAAGCATATTCAGAAGATGAGATAAATGAGAAAGAAAAGAAATTAACGAAGGGATTTTTTAATTGATAAAGAACACAATTCAATCACCTTTTTCTTGTGTCTTTCTCCACCTTCAGGGATCTCATGGAGTAGCTTTGGATAATGTCCATTGAACTTGAAATTTTTATTAGTGCCTTCTCCTTTTATTCTAGGATCAAAGAAGAATCTTCAATAAATAAAAGTGATGAACGGGCATGTGATCTTTTTCACAACACCAAAGATCAAAAGATTGAAGACCTGCCTCACTACTTTTGTTTCATCTTCCCCTTCAATTGAGACCCTATGCAAAATCATAGATGGGCTAATATCGAGAATTTCGGTCAAAGTCCACCCAATCACCTTCTTATGCTTCTTCAAAACCGGCAATAGCCTATTTTCTTAATCAAAATCAAGGTTAGAAGAAATTATAACCGAGAGTTTTCATTACTCTCTAAATAAGTGTGTTTCAAATTTTCAGGAAGTTGCTTCAGCTCGGGGGAAGGTGGCTGCTCAATGGAAGGAGTGCTTGGGGTAGCTGGGATGTCAAGAGTATCAGCTGCATGAACAACTTCATTGATAAGAACTTCACCTATAGTAAATATGTTACCCTGCAAGGCAGCATCAATCTCAGCACATTTAACACAAATGTTAGTGTCAGTACAATCAGAACATGAGTAAACATCATCAAAATCAGATAGTGATGGAAAATCAGATGCAAGCAAATCATTACAAGTATCATCAACATTTTCAGAAAGCGACTCTATTTGAAAAAAAAATGCTCTTCCAAGGGTTGTTGGTTTGATCCTTGAGCTTGCTGCATTTCATTCATCAAAGTGGTAAGTTGTCCAATCGGTGTTTGCAAAGTCTGAAGAGTAGAATCTATTTGTTGTTGATACTGAAGATTATTTCCAATCATTTTTTGACAATATCCTCTAGTGAAGGTTCAAAAGGTGCAGAGCACACAACATGGAATTCATTCAAATGCTTATGCGGATCCTCACCTGCAAAACCATTAAACCTAGACAACAAATGTATTAAACCAGATTTCAATTCAAAAGGTACATCATCAGGATACTTAATGCATAAACCATTATAGTTATCATCAGGGGAAGCCAAGTTCCTTAAAGTTCTTTGTTCAGTCATGTTATCAACAAACACATAAATACCAACCAACTATGTCCCAAACAGGCAGAAACAAATAGAAAGAAAGAAAACGATTAAATTAAATTCAGAAAAATATAAAAACATAAAATTTCATCTAATTAGACGAAATAAGAATTATGGAATTTTTTTTTGAAATTTTCTGAAATAGAAAAAATAGTAAAAAATTAAAAAAAAATAAAAACAGGAATTTGGAGATTTGGGGTCGACTTCCCTTACTCTAGAAGAGTAAAGAAGTATTGATCGCACAATTTTTATGCTCCTAGTAGGAAAAAAGTTTTACAATCGAACACAATTTTTCCAAATACCGAATTTTTCGACTCTAAACGCGGATTGGCCAAAACCGTGAGGAAACTATGGCCTAAACACGAGAAGACTAAACCTATGACTCTAATATATGTTAATAACGACAAGAATCACAGGCAACGATGCAAATTTGATCCGTTATCGCGCACGGATAAAAAACAAGTTACTTTTTAAAATATAGTGTAACGGTAACGACAACTCGGATATCGTTCTCACAAGGATTCTTGTTGATTATCAACCAAGGGTAAGTCGATTTAGGGGGTTTGTTTTAGATTTCGATTAGGAAACTAGTGAAAATAAGTGATTATCTAAGTAGGCTAAAACGACAATGCTACTAGTTCAGGTACCAACTTATCACTAGTTCATAAAACATCAATCCCCTGAGAGGATTCTATTCCCCTACCGATTACAACACCAATTAACAAGCGAAATCGATATTATAAGATTTCATTCTTTTTTCCGAATTAAGCAAACTTGATTCTAATCTTCGCAGTTTAACGATTAAGCAATGATAAAATACGATAAAGGTAAAGGAACATCAATCAACTGGTATAGATCAATAGTAATCTATATAACTCGAATTAAGCAAATAAGACATATAGATTAATATTGAAGGGGAAAAGAAATTGGATTAAAGATTAAAAACCTCAAAGTATATGAAAACCGTAACCAGCAGAATTTTCCTTAGGGATTAGTTCCTCATGATTCGTACCAAAGCTTCCAAAGTATTTACATGAATATCGAATACGTCAATCGTCAATTGTACGGCCAAACCTAGGTACTAGAGAGAACCAAATGGTTTACAGCCCAACTGAGTCAAATACATAACCCAGTCCAATACAAATGACCCAAAACTAAATAAAAACTAATGATGAAACTTCAAACGCAATTCTAGAAAATATGCGCTCCGAATCAGACTTTGACTCCAACACAAAAGTTGTTGATCTTTCTCTTAGCTTTCCAATTATTTTTAAATTAGAAAAACATTATAAAATATAAAAATAAGCAAAGCAAACCATAGAAATGCCTAAGTACAAACATAAAGGAACATGCATCAAAATGCACTGATCAGAATCCCACAGCTGCTTCTCCGCCACTGCGTAACATACCTCATATCTCTCATCCGGTGAATGTAGAAGAAGAAACCCTAACCCCCTTATAGAAGGAGATTAGAGCGAGAATCCTAGAAATTACTCTGCAATCACAAATTGAGAAAACCGAACAAAACCAAACGAAAGCCACCAAACCACAAGAAGACCGTGCGATAAACAAACACCGGTGAACCCCGAAAAGCCCTAAATTGATATCAGACTAAACCTCCTCAACAAGGTTCTTGAGCCCTAAAGCCAGGATTTTAAACCAAAATTAAGAAAGTGAAAGATATATTTCTAGGAGCCTCTTCAAGTTCCACCGAGAAGACACAGCCACACGCGCTCGGTAGCTTACCGGGAATCGCCCTTATCACACTTTATGAATTTTGGCACATTTATGTATCTTGTCTCAATTTGGAATTTGCATAGAATCATTAATATTTCACGCCTTCTAGTTGCAATCCACCCTTTCGAAAGGTTGTGAGGTTCATAATGATACTTACCATTATAAAATTACCTATTTAAGTATTTTTGAATCTCATCTCATTTACCCAAGTCTGATGAATCGTAAGTCAAAGTTTCTATAATCGTATCTTTTGTTGGTGCACAATGAATAAAGATGGTGACAAAGAGAATAATAGAATAACGGCGCAAAAGAGATGAGAGAATAAATGTTGTATTCTTCTGTTAATGATAGCTATTACAAGGCTATTTATAAGAAAATAAAATCTTGCCACATAAGCCCTAAAACAGTAAACTTAGTGAACAAGTCTAAGGTACGAACAGTACAGTACTACAAAAATACTAAAGTACCCTAACTACTAAACAGCTAAGCTAATGGGACCCAGATAACATCTTCTGGTCAATACTATCTTCTGAGTAACCATCAGAAGATCAGTCCATCTTCTGAATATTGAATTACTCTTCAATACCATCCCTTAATTCATATTCTTCAATCAAAACTGACAACGCCAATTCCATCCCTCAAGAACAGAAATTGATCCGTCTTGATCGCCTTCGTCAGAACATCTGCCACTTGCTTCTGAGTGCTACAGTGCACAACTTCTAATGTTCCATTCTGGACTTGGCTTCTCAAGAAATGATACTTAGTCTCAATATGCTTGCTTCTTCCGTGTAACACCGGATTCTTGGCAAGATTGATTGTAGACTTGTTATCAATCATCAGCTTCAGAGGCTTCTTCACCCTAATCTTCAGGTCTTCTAATAGATTCAGAAGCCACACAGCTTGACATGCAGCTACAGCGCCTGCGATGTACTCAGCTTCACAGGTTGATAGAGCAACAACAGGTTGCTTCTTGGAACTCCAAGAGATAGGTCCTCCCAGAAACATGAACAAATATCCAGAAGTACTCCTTCTATCAACTCTGTCTCCACACCAATCAGAATCATAATAACTCAATAACTCTGATTCTTCCTTTCTCCCAGAAGGAAACAATATGCCAAACTTCAGAGTTCCCTTGACATATCTCAAGACTCTGACAGCAGCTTGGTAATGGGACCACTTAGGTTTACTCATGAACCTACTAACCAATCCAACTGCATAGCATATATTAGGCCTGGTATTACATAAATACCTTAGAGAACCAACCAGCTGTTTGAATACCGTAGCATCAACATCTTCACCTTCAGAATCAGAGTCCAACTTCTGATTCGCTTCTGACGGTGTAACAGCAGCTTTGCAATTCTCCAACTTGAATTTCTTCAGAAGTTCTTACTCATACTTCAACTGATGCAGAATGATACCATCATCTGAGTACATAATCTCCATCCCTATAAAATATGACATTTTCCCAAGGTCTGTAATCTCAAACTCATTCATCAGCACCTTCTTGAACTTTATCAGATCTTCTGGACAACTCCCCGTAAGCAATATGTCATCAACATAAAGACACAACAGAATCATATTGCTTCCAGAATGTTGCACATAATCTCCATATTCCATCTCACACTTCTGAAACCCTTGCTTCTTGAAAAATGAATCAATTTTCAAATTCCAAGCTCTTGGCGCTTGCTTCAATCCATACAGAGCTTTGTGTAATTTGTACACCATCCCTTCCTTATTCTTTTTCACAGAGCCAGGGGGTTGTGACACGTATACCTCCTCCTGTAATGGACCGTTCAGAAATGCAGACTTTACATTCAGATGCATCAAGGACCAACCTCTGTTCGCAGCTAACGTAATCACCAGTCTGATTGTTTCATGTCTAGCTACAGGAGCAAACACCTCAAAGTAATCTAGTCCAGGTTTCTGAAGAAAACCTCTAGCCACTAGCCTTGCTTTGTGTTTACCAACTGATCCATCTGGCTTCAGCTTTACTTTGAAAACCCATCTGACGCTGATGGCTTTCTTCTTCTTTGGAAGTTCTGTCAGCTTCCAAGTTTTGTTTCTTTCTATAGCCTCAAGTTCTTCTTTCATGGCATTCAGCCAGACCTTCTTCTTGAGCGCTTCTTCTATACTCACTGGTTCAGAATCTACTAACATGGCGCACTGAATGACCTCTCCTTCTGAGTCAACTTCTGTGTCTTGCAGCATGTCAAAATCTGCAAACCTTCTTGGTATAGTTCTGACTCTTTGTGGTCGCTGAGCTACTTCAGAGTCAGCTACTCCAGAGTCACCACCTCCATGATCATCTCCAGAAGCTTGTCCTCCAGACCCTATGTCTTCAGAGTTTTCCCTTCCAGAATCATGACTACCACCAGACTCTGGATCATCATCAAAATCTAGATCAGAATCAGATTCTCCATCTGACTCATCTTCAGAAGATGCTTCATCTTCTGACTCGTCTTTAGAAGATTCTTCATCTTCTGACTCTAACTTTTCTTCAAAAGTTATCTCTACATCAGAAGTTGGTTGAGACTTTCTCCAATCCCAAACTTGTGATTCCTTCACAATGACTTCTTTGCTGACTTCAACTTTGTTAGTCTCTGGACAATAGAGCTTGTATACACCTGTACTGTGGTACCCAACCAATAACATTACTTTGCTTCTATCATCCAGCTTCTTCCTTCTACCTTCTGGAACGTGTTTGTAACACACAGAACCAAAAACCTTCAGATGACTAACACTCTGTTTCTCTTTAGTCCACTTCTCTAAAGGAACAATTTCCTTCAGCCTCTTCGTTGGACACCTGTTGAGCACATATGCTGCAGTAGCAACATCTTCTCCCCATAGATTATGAGGAAGCTTCTTCTCTTTAAGCATACTTCTCGTCATATCAAGCAAAGTACGGTTTCTACGTTCAGCAAGACCATTGTGTTGAGGAGTATAAGGAGCAGTAACTTCATGCTCAATTCCATTATCATCACAGAACTTCTGGAATTCTGTAGAGTTATACTCGCCTCCACCATCCGTTTTGAGAATCTTTATCTTCTGACCACTCTGCTTCTCAGCCTTTACCTTGAACTTCTGAAATTCTGTAAACACCTCATTCTTAAACTTAATGAGAGTTACCCACGTCATTCTTGTGAACTCATCCACAAAAGACACAAAATACCTATTTCCTCCAAGTGAAGGTTCTGGAAATGGTCCACACACATCAGAGTGCACTACTCCCAGAGCATGTTTTGCTCTTGGAGCAACTTCTGATACAAATGGCAATCTGGGTTGTTTGCCTTTCATGCATACCTCATATGACTTCTCAGGCTTCACAATCTTTGGAATGCCATGTATAAGCTTCTTAGAACTTAGATGCCCCAGGCTTCTGTAGTTCAAGTGCCCCAACCTCTTGTGCCACGGCTTACTATCACCTTCTGAGCCTTCAGCACTCAGACACTCTGTTTCAGCTGTTTCTACATTCACCTTGAATGTACTGTTGATTCCCTGTTCAGATTGCATAATCAACTTTTGATTGGAATCATACAACTTCAAGAGGTTGTTCTTCATAAAAACTGAGAAACCTTTCTCAATGAGCTGACCCACACTCATCAGATTGCTTCTGATTCCAGGAACATACCAAACGTCTTTGATCAGAACAGTCTTTCCATTCTTCACTTTAACTTTGACATTTCCCATACCTTCTGCATACAGGTACTTATCATCAGCACATCTGATCTTTGTTCTCCTTTCAAAGTCAAAGTCTATCAGCCATTGTTTGTTTCCAGTCAAGTGATTTGAACACCCAGTGTCAATATACCACCACTCTGACGAACATCTTTTGTCCGACTCTGAAGCCATCAATAGCACAGGTTCATCATCTGATCCTCCTCTGGCTATATTTGCTTCTTCTGATCTCCTTCCTTTGTTTGCCAAACAGTCTCTAGCAAAATGGCCAAACTGTTTGCAACAGTAACATTGAACTTTCTTCTTATCCTTTCCCTTCTGATATCTCTTCTCATCAGAAGTTGAGGCTTCCTTCTAGAATCTATCACCACGTCTATGCTTCTGGTCCTTCTTGACAAAAGAAGCCTTCAGAGCTTGCTCAACTTCTCTCTCAGAAGTTCTCTCAGTCAGACGCAACTCTTGTGCTTCTAAACTGCTTTGCAACTCTTCTATTCTCATGGTTTCCAGATCTTTAGAATGTTCAATGGATACAACAATATAATCAAATTGAGGAGTAAGTGACCTCAATATCTTCTCTATGATTACTTGTTCAGAAAGAGTTTCTCCACAAGCCTTCATCTCATTAGTGATCACAATCACTCTAGAGATATACTCAGAGACTTTCTCATTGTTCTTCATGTTGAGATTCTCATATTGCTTTCTCAGGGATTGAAGCTTCACCTTCTTCACTGATACGTCAGCACCGTAACACCTGACCAGTATATCCCACGCCTCCTTTGACGTCATAGAATCAGCAATCTTCTCAAACACATTCACATCCACACACTGATGGATGAAGAACAACGCCTTTTGGTCTCTCTTCTTCGTCTCTCTCTGCGCTTCTCTTTGTTCTTCCGTTGCATCCGCTGCAACCGGAATATATCCTCCAGTGACAAGATCTAGAACATCTTGAGCACCAAATAATACACGCATTTGAATCATCCATCTATTCCAGTTTTTACCATCAAGAACTGGAAGTTTGGTATTCAAGTTGCTTCCACTCATCTTTAAACTTGTGCAGACAAAAACAGATTTCACTCACACTCACACAGTGTTTCCCAACCCCCAAACAATCAAGAAAAAAATGTGATTCAACACAACTTTGTTTCCCAAAAACAAAATCAATCACACAGTCACACAAACTCACGTTCACTCGTGTTTCCCTGTGTTTGGAACCGGAGCTCTGATACCAATTGTTGGTGCACAATGAATAAAGATGGTGACAAAGAGAATAATAGAATAACAGCGCAAAAGAGATGAGAGAATAAATGTTGTATTCTTCTGTTAATGATGGCTATTACAAGGCTATTTATAAGAAAAGAAAATCTTGCCACATAAGCCCTAAAACAGTAAACTTAGTGAACAAGTCTAAGGTACAAACAGTACAGTTCTACAAAAATACTAAAGTACCCTAACTACTAAACAGCTAAGCTAATGGGACCCAGTTAACATCTTATGGTTAATACTATCTTTTGAGTAACCATCAGAAGATCAGTCCATCTTCTGAATATTGAATTACTCTTCAATATCTTTGACTTTGGGATGTGTGCCTAAGGTTATCATGTGAAATAATATGTATTAGTCATTTTTGGCATCACTGAGATAATGAACTTCCTAGTGATTTCCTTCTAGATTGTAACTACAAAACACATTTAAAGAAAATGTGGGTGACTGTCTCCACATATACATTACAAAATCACACATTAATAAAACACATTGTATATGAATACATGTGGTTATCTTTACAAGATGAACGTGAATGTGTTTCGTTAATTTAATTATATATTTTACAAGTACATAAATTAACTTGCCACCCCTTTTTTATATCTGCCATCTCCGAATTTGCGATATTCCCAAAATATTCTTAATACTATTAATTAAATTTTTTTATCATTTTTGAAAATAAATTACTGTTGGAGAAATTAGCCAAAAAGTAATTTTCAGGTACCGTTTAGCAAATTTCCGGTACTCCTTTTTGTGCGATACCAGAAATTATTTGATTTTCACAAATTTCTGGTATCTGTTTACCGGAAATTCCAAATTTCCGGTGCGAATTACCGAATATTTTAATATTCTGGTACTTTTGCGAAACTCAATATTACCCCGTACCGGAAATTTCAAATTTTCGGTATGTACCGAAATTTCTTTATACCTAAAATTTCCGGTATGGCAGATGAAGTTTTAAATCTTTGTGGTCTTGAACCGACAGCTTCAGCTTCTTCTACGGATTCTTACAGTGATCTTACACAGTACTTCGTGGCAGATTCGATATGTTTACCTTACTCATACACAATTATTTTGTTTATATAAATTAATGCAGTTATGTCATTGTACATTTTTGTGATTGTTAGATTTTTAAATCACGAGATAAGGTTCTAGAATAGGCACGTGCTATTGAAAGAACTCATGGTGTTGCTGTTGTTACAATCTGATCCGATTTTTCTAATGGAATGCGAGGGAGGAAGGATAAATTGATTATGGGCTGTGACAGAGAAGGAAATTACAAAAAGAAAAATTAAACTGCGGCCACTTTTGATGGAAATTATACTATGAGGCTTAGATGCCTTTTTAGGCTGAGATATGCTCCGAGTGGTATTGGTTGGAAGGGGGTGGTTAACTGTGGGATGCATAATCATACACTAGATAAGGATATGTTAGGTCATGACATCTTGGGGCGTCTAAAAGATGATGAAATAAAGTTTGTGAATGACATGACGAAGTACAATATGGCACCAAGGTACATCACGCCTGCTTTGAAAAACAAAGACCCATAAAATCTCACGAGTTTTACCCAAATTTGCAAAGCTAGAGCAACATACAGAGTGGGCAAGAGAGGTGCACTAACAGAAATGCAAATGTTATTAAGCCTTATTCACCAAGATAAATACATGTGTTGGTATAGAAATAAGGAGAATTCAATCGTGGCTGATATCTTCTGGACATACCCTGACTCTGTGAAGTTGTTGAATATGTTTCCTCTGGTGTTGATTTTTTATTGCACGTACAAGACAAATAGGTCATAATATTAATATTAATTTCTCCCATCTTAAAAATATGTAGAGTGATCTAGTTTATGGATACGTTTTTTAATCATGCAGGTATCGGCTACCACTGCTTGAGATTGTTGATGTTACATCAACAAAATTGACGTTTTCAATTGCTTTTGCATATTTGGAACACGAAATGGATGAGAACTTCACATGGGCACTGCAGAGGCTCAAGGAGTTGTTGTATTTTGAGAAGTTGCTACCAGATGTCATGGTGACAGACCGGGAACTTGCATTAATGAATGCCATTGATTCTGTGTATCCAAATGCGTCTCATTTGCTATATACGTTTCATATTTCAAAAAATGTTAGCAGGAAATGTAAAGACTATGTCAAATTAAAAAGACTAGAACATGTCATGGATCAATGGAACAACATGATGTATTCAAATACAGAAGACAAATTTGATATACATCTCAACCACTTCGAGAGTGTATGTGGTGATATTCCATCATTTGTTAAGTATGTGAAAGAAACATGGTTAACACCGTATAAAGAAAGTTTTGTTGTTGCATGGACTAACAGAGTCACTCATTTAGAGAACACAACAACAAACAGGTATGTTGGTGATATGTTTATGTTTTCTATTTGTGATTTGTTTATTTAATGTGTCTATGATTTCTAGGGTGGAGTCTGCAGATTGGAAACTGAAGAACATGTTGACGATAAGTCGTAGTGATTTATGTGCAAGTTGGAGGTTGTGAATACAATGTTGAAGTTGCAGCTAGTTTCCATAAGAGTGTCGTTACAAAAAAGTATCATCAACATTGAGCATCGGTATAACACTCCATTCTATTCTAAATTGCATAGTTTTGTTTCAAGACAGTATATAAAATCATTGGAAATGAACTAGAAAGAGTGAAATTTGTTGGTCAAGCAAGAAGAGGTGTGGTTGTTACATTAGAATAACACATGGATTACAGTGTGCGTGTCAGCTTGCCGGCTACCAGATTCTAGGCATACCCATACCTATGAGGTGAGTCGTGACGAGGGGAAGTTGGATTTAGAAGAGGAGTGCGATGAGTTGAAGCGACAATTCAGTACTATGGATAGTTTGGGTTAAAGGGCGTTGAAGAAAAAACTTTGTGATATTGCGTATCCATCCACACCTTCAACGTGTCCACCACCGGTCAAATACAAGCCAAAGAGAAGAGTTAAGAAGAGTAGAAAGGGGGGAGAAAGTGATGTGCATCGTGATCCAAGTCAGTGGAAATATGTTGATGCTTCTCAAGGGAGTCAGACTACAAAGAAATCATGCACACAACCAAGTGGGAGTCAATCGTCAACCATGCTGATTGGTAAGCAACCTTCTATCAATTCTGCAAAATCCAAGTACTTGTCACAATTTCTTGCCTTCTTTCATCCATACATCGATGATATTGTTAATGTTGAACTGGATGGAAATTATGGTTTCCATTGTATTTCATCTGCATTAGGATGGGGAGAAGATGCATGTTATGATGTTTGAAGACAGCTGCGTACTCATATCCAGCAACACAAAGATTTGTTTTCCATGTTGTTCTATGACACTTTCTCTGATGTTAGTAATTCATTACTCGTAAAACACTTGGGTTTTTAAGGTAAGGAAAAATGGATGACGATTCCCGATATGGGTTACCCTGTTGCTTCTAAATACAATGTTGTATTTGTTTCTCTTTCCATGTTAATGAACATAACATTTTTCCCGCTTCTCATAGCTCCACCACCATACACGAGTCGACATGCACATACGATCATTGTTGTTGATTTTGTTAATGGTAATCATTGGGTCCAGATAAATTTGAGACTCGATTGTCCATTGCCTCTCGTCACTGATCGTTTGGGAATAATTGTTCCAATAATGCAAAAGCATGGGAATCAGCATATACGGGTCGGTTCAGACACTGAGAAGCACTAACAGAAAAGTCAGACATCGGGAAGAATGTTTCTATGGATGCAGAAACTGTTGAGATGCTGTCATGATAGATATATATGTCATTTATTCTATTTATATCTTAAGACGGTTTTATATTTTATCGACATTTATGTTATTCAAGTTTTAAACAAATTAACTCCCAGTACCGGAAATTTGAAATTTCTGGTATTTTAATTTTCTCTTATCGGAAATTTTAAATTTCCAGTAGTTTTATAAAATGAAAGCATACTGAAAATTTGAAATATCCGGTAAATTTCAGCTACCGGATATTTGAAATTTCCGATATTAATATTAACTGGTGATTGATACCGGAAATTTTAAATATCTGATACCCAAAATTTTATACTTCCGGTATGACTCATCATGCACATTAAATTGGTAAATCCAATCCAATATCCATTATATTTGCGAAATTTCCGGTACGAACTATAAATTTTAAAAAAACCGACATTTTGCATGGGTAAATTGGTACAAACTCCACCCTTAAAAGGGTGGTAGGTATAAAAATGGGATAACAAGTTAAATTCTCGTATTTTTCTTCTGCTACAATTCAGATTGGAAAATCACCTTTTCCTATTGGAGCAAAAAATAATTTCGCAAACACTTGGAGACTAGTATGACATATTTTTAGAAGTATGAATTAATAAAGTGTATTTTTTACATGGAATAAGTTGCAAAAGATAGAAATGAGGTAAAATAAAGACTTTGATGTATATTAATTTATTACTAAGTCAAAATTTATACGGTAATCTCATATAGTGGTTATCTAATTATCTTGTTATCCTACTTGTCGACTAAAAACTATTTAATTAGTAAATATAAATTCAAATAAAATACATAAAAAATACTTACTCAAAACTAAAGAGACAATCTTACTTTTTTTTATGGGACAATCTTACTTATTAATTATCATTAACTTTATCATTTTTTAAATCAAAAAGTTCTAAATTTACTCAAATGACAACCCATCAAAATCAAGTTTTAAATGTAATCAACGTAAAAATTCCACAAAAATTAAGTTTTAAACTCACTCAATTGGTTTTTCACAATTTTCATCAGCTAACTCTACATGAGACTCCACATGAGAGGGAGCATTGTAGACTCACACTTGAGAGGTACTATTGAGAATCAAGTGTGAGGAAAAAATCCCACAATGATTAGAAAAGCAAAGATAGAACACTTTATAAGTGAGAGAACCCAAACACCTATCACCTTAAGGTTTTTGGTGGAGATGTGGTGTGTCTCTCACAAAGGTGTGTCCCAAGTAAATTGCTCCCTCGTTGACCCTCTTGAGTTTCCTTCAACAGTGGTATCACGAGCCTTTGGTTTCGAGATAGGGACCGACTCGCTTGTATCGAAACACTTTCCGCAAGTGGTGGGTAGAAGGTGTTCCGCTGAGTGTCAATGGTGGTACAAGTGTATATGGAAGAGAGAGCTTCCACATGAAGGGGGGCATTGTAGACTCACACTTGAGGGGGAGTGTTGAGAATCAAGTGTGAGGAAGAAGTCCCACATTGATTAGAAAAGGAAAGATAGAACACTTTATAAGTGAGAGAACCCACACACCTATCACCTTAAGGTTTTAGGTGGATATGTGGTGTGTCTCTCACAAATGTGTTCCCAATAAAGTGCTCCCTCGTTGACCCCCTTGAGTTTCCTCCAACAAAAAGAAACATTGAGCCAAAGCGATAAAGCCCTTTTATCCTTTGACAAGGCTTGTAGTGATATGAAGGGCCCAACGCATAAAAAAAAGTAAGTTGTCAAGGATCTGGGTTGGAAAGTGGATAGCACGAGGTCATACTTCGAATATATAGCACCAAGACAAGGAAGTAGGAGCAGTAAAGGCGTTGAGGAGGAATTGAACATGAAGAACTCGAAGGAAAATAAGGTAGCGGACGAAAATTCAGTTTCTAAGGTCGTTTTGGGGTGGCAGAGATCTAGAGTGGACGGCGTGCAATTCATTGGAAGTGTCAGGAGGTATGGTAATTCTATGGAGGAATGGTTCTTTGTCTCTAAACTATAGTTTCGTTGGTATTGGGTATGTCAGTATCAATATTTTGTGGAAAGGTAAAGGTTATAATTTGGTGAACGTGTATGCTCCTTGCAATGTGGTGACAAGAAGATGTTTGTGGGAATGCTTGGTGAATAGGAAGACTAGTAGTGGGAGAGAATAATAGTGTCTTGGAGGCGATTTTAATGAAGTATTGGGTGGTGAAGAAAGACTAGGTGAATGAGGCTTATCGAACAGGAGGGGCATAGAGGATTTTAGAGCCTTTGTCGAGGAAATGGGGCTGGTAGATGCTCTTTGTGTGGGAGGTCGTTATACTTGGTTCAAAGGGAATGGAATAGCCATGAGTAGACTCGCTAAATCCTTGGTTTCCAAAGGTTTTTTTGATGAATTAGGGGAGGTGGATCAACGAGTGGGTCGAAGGGATATTTCGGATCACTCTCCCGTTAGTCTCATTATCGGAAGGATTGATTGAGGCCCAAATCCTTTTAGGTTCAACAATGCTTGGTTCAAGCATGAAGGCTTCAAGGGTTTTATTAAAGATGAAGGGGTTAATTTGAGAGTGTCGGGAAGAGGAGACTATGTGTTGTATGAGAAGCTCAAGAGGATGAATGCGAGGTTAAGGGTGTCGAAATGAGAGGTTTTTGGGTGGATAGATCTAAAGGTGACTGAGGAGGTGGATAACATAAATGACTTGGATAATCTTTTGATAGATAATCATGGTGGGCTAGTTAATAACTTGGTTATAGATAGGAGAGAAGCTACTAGCGAAATGTGGAAGTGGCTAAGTGTGAAGGAGAGTATGTTAAGGTTGAAATCTAGACAACTTTGGTTGGAAGACGGGGACAAAAATACGCGATTCTTTCATAATTAGATAAAGGAGAGGTATAGAAGAAATGCAATATCTTTGTTGGACGGAGAAGATGGAAGGGTGGAAGGTGTAGAGGAAATAAAAAGTGAGGTTAAAAAGAACATTGAATCATTTTTCAACGAAGAGAATATGAGTAGAGCTGTCCCGGAAGGACTCATCTTTAATACATAATGCAATAGGGAGAAAGAGTGATTGGAGCGACCATTTTCGGAGGAGGAGGTTAAGCAAGCGATTTGGTCTTGTGATGGTAATAAAAGTGTCGGTCCTGATGGGTTTTCTCTTGAGTTTTATAAACAAAATTGGGAAGTGCTTAAAGTGGATGTTATGGGTTATGTGAGTAATTTCTATGATAAAGCAATCCTAACAAAGGCTTGTTTCACGGCTTTTATCACGCTCGTTCCGAAAATCATGAATCCTCAATCTTTGTCTGAGTTTCCTCCCTTTTGTTTAGTAGGAAGCTTGTATAATATTCTTGCAAAGATAATGGCGGGTAGACTAAGAAAGGTTATAGGTGGTTTGGTTTCGCAAAATCAAACTGCCTTTGTTTCGAATAGGAATATTTTGGACAGTGTGCTAGTCGTGAGCGAGGTTTTAGATATGGTTAAAAGAGAAAAGAGGAGTTAGGTTGTGTTGAAAGTAGACTTCGAAAAGGCTTACGATTGTAAGAGTTGGGATTTTCTAAGTTATGTTTTACGGAAGATGGGCTTTGGAGATAGGTGGATGAGGTGGTTGGGCAGAAAGTGTTTTCACGAGTAGTTTATCCGTAATTGTGAATGGTAGTACTACAAAGGATTTTAAGATGGAAAAAGGTCTCCGCCAAGGAGGTCCTATCTCCCCGTTTTTGTTTTTTTTTGGGAATGGAGGTGCTTACGATACTTATGAGGAAGTCTTTCGAAATAGGGGAGTTTAAAGGTTTCAAGATTAACGATACCGAGGAGGTTAACATGTTGTAATTTGTGGATGATACCATCATGTTGGTGGAGGGAGAAACCGAAAACCTATGGAGTATGAAGTCTATCCTTAGGGGTTTTGAATTGGTGTCAGGATTAAGAGTTAACTTCCACAAGAGTAATGTTTACGGCGTTAATGTTGGAGATTGGTTTCTTAATGCGGCGTCAGAGTTTCTTTCTTGCAACATAGGCTTTTTCCCTTTTAAATTCCTAGGTGTTAAAGTCGGAGATAGCCCTAGGAAGTTATCCATGTGGAAGGACCTTATTATTCATTTGAGGAAAAGATTGGCCGTTTGGAGGGGGATTCACCTTAAATTTGTGGGAAAAGTGGTGTTGATTAATGAGGTTCTTAACGCGATTCCTATCTACTCCTTATCTTTTTACAAAGCACCTCTAAAAGAGTTAAAAGAAATCTGGAGTATACAAATAAATTTTCTTTGGAATGGAAGAGACGAGAAGAAATCTATTCATTGGTTAGGTTGGGATACCATTTGCAAAACACGTGAGCAAGGATGTTAGAACATAGTTTGGTTCTAATCATATTTTACTATTTTGATGATAACAAGCAAATGAATTTTATATAAAGCAAACATGGTACTCTAATTATATATTTCTGATTTCAGAAGATGTACCAGTACCAGCACAATCAGAACTTGACAAATCCACAAAGCTGGACAAATGCAAGAGATACTCAAGTCTTAATGCAACTTCTGTTACTATACCAAACCGTTGCGAACAAATCTACAACAGAAGCTGAAATGCAAGGCTGAACTGAAGATCATGAAGAATGATTTAAAATAACGCCGTTAAAGACATAATCATTAGTAAAACGGCTGCAACACTCCAAAAGCGCAATTCCCAAGGTTGATTGAAGAAGCTATCCACATGCAAATCCTTGGAGAAAACAAAAGCCAAGATAACACGCAAACCATTTAATGCTGCGTACAAGACTTGAAGTTAACGGCCAAAAATCTTGCAGCTATATCTATTCGTGATCGTTTGAATTAACTACAACAATTACACACGAGAACATCATTACTCTAAAAAATCATCAAGTGTGAAGAAAACTCTCTGAAGCAAAAACTCTCATATTCATTCTTTGAGTTCATAACTTTGTACTTAATCTTAGTGAAATATCACAGTGGTGATTACATCTTTTTAGAAGCATCTCTGTACATTGTCATCAGAAGTTATGTGGTAATTTAGTCCTTAAGATACCTGTTGGGTCAGAAGTCTCAAGAAGTCTAAGACTAGATTGAGTCTTAGAGTTTGGTTAGTCACAATCAGTTGGTTTGTGCATGATTGTTAGTCACTAGCAGTTTAACTCGCGCACTTTATTGTGAGTCACGACGATTGGTCGTGCAAGTGTAATCACGTTCTAATTATAGTGGATTAAGTCCTCGTTGAGAGAGGCAAATCACCTTGTTGAGGGTGGAATGAAGGTAGCCTAATTTAGAAGGTGAACTAGGATAAAAATAACTGTGTTCTGTTTGTTTATCCTTCAAACCAAAGTTTAACCTTTCTAAGTGTGTTCTCAACCTTCAAAGGAGGCCTAGGTGTGAAGAATGCGAAAATCTTGAACGCGTCTTTGCTAAGAAAATGGAAGTGGAGGATATTGTTGGGAAAGGAAGCGGTGTGGTGTGGTATTATCAATCATCAGTACGACAATCCGGCTCTAAAAATCCTTTCCGAAGATGTTAGTGTTCTAAACAGACAAGATTCAGTTAGGTGGAAGGATTTGTTGATATCTGATAATTATGCAAATTTGGAGGAAAATCATTATACATGGGTTGTTTCGTGTAAGGTGGGGGATGGTGAGAGTGTCCCGTTCTGGTATTCGTGTTGGCTTGGTGATCAATCGTTAAGGGAGGTGTACCCGGAGCTATATATTCATGTTGACTTTAGATCATATTATATTTGTGGCAGCAGCTGGCAGTGCTACCGATTCAGGCTGGCAGTGGAATTTCGAAGCTTTTTTTCCGTCAAGCACAACCGCGATCAACTTTCTAGTTTAGCAACTGCTGGATGTTTTGCAATACTTTTCACCAGTTCATGATGTTCGAGACTCATTCAACTGGATGATCACGACGGATGGAGTGTTTACAATGAGGTCTTGTTACGATAGGTTTAAGGAGAAGCTCTCGTCTCCGCCACTATCTACAAATTCTGTTTTTACTTTAAACAATCTTTGGAGGATAAAATTTCCGTCTAAAATTCTTTATTTCGGATGGAGGGTTATTCTCAATAGGATTACAAGTAAGGATCAACTTCTTAAAATGGGTATAGTGGTGATATTAAATAATTTATCATGTGTGTTTTGTGCGGAGGAAAAAGAATCTCTAAGCCACATTCTTAGAAGATGCGGGACTATGTCGGAGATTTGGAGGAAAGTTTACTGGTGGATGGGAACCTTGGAGGAGATCACTTTGGAGGAGTTTGAGGAGTTTTTTTAGCATTGTGATAAGGTGAAGCGATTATCTCGTAGGCATATTATTGCGGTCATTTGGCTTGCATTGGTTTGGAGCATTTGGCTTAAGCGTAATGTCGCCATCTTCAAAGGCGAGACATTTAGCTTTACCGAATGTACGACGGAGATTATTTCTATCTCTTGGAGGTGGATAGCTTCTTATTATAAGCTAGTTGAAAATTGTAATTTTCATTTGTGGAATATCTTTCCGCTCAAGTGTTTTGAGTAGTCAGAGTTTTTTGTTTGTATTTGGGTGGAGTTTCCATTTTTGCTCCCTTTAATAGTATCATTGCCTATTAAAAAAAAAACTTAGCTTAAGCAAGAAGTCTAGTATCGGAACCTAGATGACAAACTATTAGTGGGATAGTAAATTCTTCAAGATTCATTGGCATAGATGCATGATCAAAGTCTAAATATCCTAATTGAATGCTTGTGCCTTCCTGACCAGTCAATTTGAAAGATGAAATTCTGTGAGAAAATCTAAATAATTCCAGGAATGGAATTTGAGATGGTCGGTTATCTTCTTTCATAATTTGAAACAAGAGACATACGAAACATTTCAACTTCCCCAAGTACACAATAGATACACCCTCACCTTCCACATACTTTGACAAGATTTTCACATACTCAAATATATACTCCTTAGGAAATTCCGCATTCACTACTAGAAATATCCTGTTTTCCTGCGGATTTCACTTAAAATTCCGCAGGAAACATATTTGCTGCTGATATTGGTTTTAAGCTAAAACCTTCGTGGGTAATCAATTCGGCAGAAAAATCTGCAGGTTAATCTGCAGGTAAATCCACAGTAAATTCCACTGGTAAGTCCGTAGGTAAATCCACAGGAAATTTGAATCCGCAAGTAAATTCACAGGTGATATAATTATACAATTAAAAAAAATAATCTAAATTTATATATGCTCTCTAGCACTATACATATACATGAAATTTATAGTTACAACTTACTAGAAATACATCATTATTGATAAATAGTAGATATCTTTGTAGAATCAAAAGCATAAACTCTAGTTATCTAATATCCTACAATTGTTGATGTCGATATGTGTCTATACAGAGGTCTAAACAGACTCTAGTTTGCTCTTGTAACCTTTACATTGTATTAAAAATTATCTCAAAATATTATTGGTTAAGAAAGGATCACAATGTCCTTTCAATAAAAATAATGACATAATGTATTTGAGGAAAATAAAATAAATTTTTACCAATACTGATCAATAAATCTTCATTCTCTATTGGCAGAGTGTCTAACATGCCTTATACGCGTCGGTGTATAACATTGAGAATTCTAGTAACACACGCTCGATGTCTTACTGGATGTTATGACATCCACAATTACACGGCACAGATAATTATAACAGAATAACATAAAAACAATAAAGAACAAATAGAATTGTTTACCCAGTTCGGTTCAAACAACCTACTATGGGGGCTACCAAGCCAGGGAGGGAATCCAATATAAGCAGAAATAATTCGGAGTTAAACTCCCCCGTTTACAACTCCTCACTTAAAACCTACTCAATGTAATTCCAACCTATTCCTAGACCTGAGTATCTCAACTCACTACCCCTCAATCACAGCAGTGATTACAAATAAACATATAGCAATTACAGTGAGAAGACACTCTTCAAAAACACACCTTGATCTGCTTAAAAGCTTCAATCAAGAGACACACACTCGTACGGTTCTTCACAATACACAAAATCTTCTGTCTGCATTCCAAATTAGGATTGCAATCTTTTTATATGCAGCTCTTGGGCTTTGGGCTTCTTTTAGAAACAAATTAGGGTTAACCAAGTTAACCTAATTTACACGCCATCTGGTTGTTACAGAATGTGTTGTCATCAGATCTTCTGGACGAAATATTCGGCACAGAATAAAAGGTTTCCTAAACTGATAATTGAGAGAAATCAAGAAACACATTTATAAACAATAACAGCTCCTGTTGTCGCACACAGATGTCAAGAAATCGGTCATGACATTCACTACAGAACCTGTATTAGCTTCACACATATGCAGCCTGCATAACATAATATCAACCAGGTATGTTTTACCACAAATGCAGCCAACATGAAAACACCTTCAATCTCCCCCTTTGGCAAATTTTTCGCTAAAACAACCTGTCACACCATATCAGAGAAATACTTGCAACGGACACAAAGTAACCAAAACACAATCAAGATCAGCTAATACAATACAGACATCATACATGACAAGTATGCACATAGTGCTCAAACAAGTCAGAAAGTAGCCACAAGAGCAGCACAAGCACAAACAGATCAACACACAAATAAGCATATTAAACTTACAACCACCATTCTTGTTGTTCTGGGGTGACATTACTTCTTCTCCCCCTATTTGGCCACAAAAGTTGCCAAAGCCAAAAAAAATGTCTTCTCCCTAAAACTTAAGGAGGTTCAACAAAAACTTAAACTGAACTAAATCAAATAAAACAGACAGAACTAAACGAAATGGGATAAAACAAAACAAACAAATGAAAAAACAAACAAGCAGGACTCCAGCTGTAATTACTGCCCAGATTCAGACCCACTTGAGGTGTCTGACGAACTTTCTTTCTCAGAGCCATCAGCCGGACTGGCACTTTCTTCTTCCAATTCTTGTTCATCTTTATCTCCCATCTCTTCAGTATCTGCAAATTCCTCATTCTCATCCATTTCCAGAGTACTAATCATTTTTTTCAAGAGATATTTTTCTAGATTCTAGCTCTTTGCAAGTCTCTTTTAACATTGCTATGACTTCTGCTTTGCTGACTGATGCTCCAGATTTGGAAGTTTCATCCGATGTCATGACAATGTTTGGAACATGCTTACCCTGAAACAGTTTATAATGGAAGGCCAAGGGACTTTCTCTTTTGCACACTACATCATATTCATTGAGAATGTTTGGATACTGATCCAGAATTATACCACACAAGAGGGATGGAAAAGCAATTGGACCCTTAATACTGAGGTTTCCAGCATGCTTCATGGTTTGGTCAAAAATGTATGTTCCATAATCAAACTTTGCCTTTGTTCCCATAATATACAGAAATCTGCCAAGCACAGTTGAGATAGTGGACTTGTAATTTGTTGGAACCCAGTTGGCTGCTCCTATCTTGTGAAGCATTGCATACTTGATGCTCAGCTTACTTGCAGTTAGTTTCTCTTTCAGGGGCCAGCTGTTTACCTGCTTGGCTGTGATCACTTGACAGACTTTGTTGTCTGTTACTTCCAGCTCAGTTTGAGCTTCATCTGTTCTTCTCAAGAATTTATTAATCATAGACGGAGAGAATGATACACACTTACCTCTAACAAACACCTTTCTGTAGTCCACACTCCAGTTGTTTCCACAGTCTTCAGATAAGTTTACCACACTCTTGTTGTTTCCACACTCCTGTTATCTCCTTGTTCTCAAGAGCATTTGGAGTCAATTCCTTTTCCACAGCCAATCTCTTTTGGAGTACATACTTCCACCTGCTGGCACTAGAGGCATAGTGGAATGACACATTATCAATAGGAACTTCAGGAATACTAGCAGCAAGCTTGTTGGTTGTAGGCTTCTTCCTTGATGGGATGTCAGGGACATTCACTTCAACATCACACTCAAGTTTAACAATTTCCCGCTCCTTTCTTTTCTTTGGAATGACCTTGCTCCAAGATTTTGATGGACCAACCCCTGTACTCTTGGTTACAGCTTTGCTCTTGATAGGACCAGCAGAAGTACTCTTCTTCCTGACAGCGTCTTTGACAGGGCTGTTCACTTGTGTGCTCCTTTTAGGGGATCTTTGGACAACAACTTTGCCTTTTATTCTTGTCATTAGCCTGTTGGCTACACTAGGATTCAAGGAGGTAAGTAATTCATTGTCAGAGTACTCATCTAAGTCTACCACATTAGTATCAGTTTCAGTATTGGCCTTAGGGTGCTCATTATCTTCGATGTCATTGACATCCTCAATAACATTGGTATTCTTAGCAATCCCTTATCCATCCTTGTTGATCTCCTCTTCAGTTGGGCCACTATCAGCGGTGTGAACAACTTCAGCCTTACTGGTGTTATTGAGGGAGTCAACCATTATGGTTTGAAGAGGAATAGATATTCCAGGCACTTGATGATTTTCCTTCAGAATGCGAGTAAAAATCCTGGTAATTACGCTATCAACATATTTGGATCCTTCTTTAGTAAGTTCTTCCATGGTAGCAGATGAAGAGGGTTTGGTGCCCTTGTTACGAATACCCTCCTTGGGTCGTTTTGTATATGTCGTTTTAGGATTTGTGGCCTTTACTTCGTCACTGCTAATCGTCCTTAAAGGGACAACCTTAAGAATCCTATTAGGGTTAGAGGACTCTTCTGGTGTTGCCGAGTCAGATACGGGAGATCCATCTCTCGATTGCTGAGACATTCTGAAACTTTTTGAGACAGAACCTGTGTCACGCCTGTGAGAACGATTCGAGTAGTTCAACCTTAGTAAGTCGCGAGAAGAACTAATAGGGAAGTTTGCCGTTTTTAGAAGAATAGGAGATCGAGGAATATTTATAAGCACACTGAGTGAGGGAAGTTTCAAATCGTGGATATTTAAAAAGCCTAAAAAGTATTTCCCCACGTAGGTTAATTGCTATAATATGTTTTGGTAACAGATACCTAATGATCGGAAAATAGCAAGTGTACTACTTTTGTTACCGATGTAGTTATTAAAATGGAGTTGAATCCAAGTATCGATCACAAGGACTGCGGGTAAAATATAAGCCAGGACTAAATTTCAATTGAACAAAAAGCTATGATTGGTTTTTGTTTTGCTTGATAAAACTACTAACTGTTTATAATTAAAAACGATAAGATAAGTAAATGATGATTTGGTTCACAAATGAGAAGGCATGCTAAGGTTGATGTATAAATCTTATGTAACTCCTTGAGAACACCGTTGTTCATGAAAAGATGTGACTACAATTGAGTATCAATTCCATAAAATAGTTTTCCCTAATTCCTTAGTGAAAAACTTATTAACACTTAAAAGTCAATTTCAATTCCTCAATAATTGATTTTAGTATTAAGGCATTACGCATTGTAATCTAGAATGAATGATCACTATGGTGAAATCCTTATTCCTAAGTGATTTACCGGTAATGTTGTGATTCAAAACGCATTAGAGTGGTGTGTCACGCCTAACCCTAATCATAGATCAACAAAATATTTTCCAATATGATGAAGCATGAAAATCTTTGAATCATAAACTCAAATTATAAAAACATCAAATTCATCACAACGGTTTTAACAAGTCATTACATGAAAAGATTTAGGGACATCACCCTAGCATAAAATAGTTTAGCTACTCATAGTGTTTAAGAAAATAACAAGAGTAATTGAAGTCATTACAAGAAATTATCGGTTGATATGATCTCCAATCGCGAGTGCTCTTGAAGATCTCTTCCAAAACCCTTGACTCTTCTTTCTCTGTAATTCTCTATGCTCAATGATCCAAGATGCCTGGTTCCTTCTTCCTGTTAGGTTTTAGTAGTGTTGGCAGTCATCCCTCGTATCCGAAAGGTCCAAAATACCCTTAATGAGTGAAAGGCTTTCAAAATATCACAAGTTGGAAATCTGCCCGCGCCTGCCAACACGGACCGTGTGCAGGAACACGGGTGCCCGTGTTGGTTAACTGCTCCTTTGCCAAAAAATCATTTTCTGCTCAGCTTTTCACACGGACCGTGTGCAGGAACACGGGTGCCCGTGTGAAACCTCTGCCTAGCCTTCAAAAACATCTTTCCAGCCATCTTTTGACACGGCCCGTGTGCATGCACACTGGTGCCCGTGTGAACCTTCTATTTGGCTCTTTTAGCTTCTTTTTTTCGCCTCGGAGTGTCCTAAGTTCCTATCTCATTCCTGGGTCAACCTGGCCAACAACAAACTAACAACCAACGCATAAAATGGCACTTTTATAAAACTTAAGACACACTACTATGCAAAATTCAAACAACCGACAAATTAAGAAACTTATAATAAAACCTATAACAATGCCACTTAGTATTACCAAGATTATGACTTTTGGTCGGAAAAAGGTGCGGAAACTTACTAGAAATGGTGACCGATCACCTAACATACCCTTTACCTTTACAATGTCTTCAGATGTTGTTGAAACATTCTCTGTGACATTACTTTCAGATAGACTTTTAGGATCGTTGCTCGCATTTGTCTTTTCTAGTTTTCTTTCCCGATCTGTAATGTCTATCATAAGGCTTACTCTTTCCTCTAGCAGAAATCTATTGATACTTCTGTACTCCCTTACTTTTGCACACAGTTTCTCATACATTAAACAGGTCTTAGTGAAACCAGCAGATAGTTCACTTATGGTGAGATCTCCAACATTTAATTCTTCATCAGATTCATCAGACTCATCAGATTCATCAAATTCTTGACAGTAAACTTTTAGTTCTTCTCTAATCATGGAGTAGTCAGAGGGGTAGATAGGGGTGTTAGGCTTCAATAGATAGCAATTATCCTTAGACCTAAATCCCTTCATGACTTCCTTATTCACTTCATTATTGATAATGCACTCCTCTTTAGTGAACCTGACATTGAATCCTTCATCACATAGTTGACTGATGCTTATGAGATTTGCAGCTAGTCCTTGTAAAAGTAGGACATTATTTAGATTAGGAACACCCTGTCCTTCTGTCTTTCCAATAGCTTTGACTTCTCTTATTTCTCCATCACACAGAGTTACATAGTTATTTCCCTCCAATTTGAGGTCTACTAGAGAGTTCTTCCTCCCAGTCATATGATTTAAGCAACCACTATCAAGGTACCAGTCTTCTTTTGCAGGCATCCTTAAAGATGTAAGTGCTACCAGAGCAACCTTCTTAGCTGCCCACTGTTGCTTTCTGTTACAGGTATCATATTCAGGTTTGGCTTGATGAGTTTGGACTGGGTATCCAAATAGTCTAAAATAGAATGGCTTTATGTGACCAAATCTTCCACAGTGATGACACCTCCATTTTTAGAATTTCTTCTTTGAATGCCTCCTTCTTCTGTGTTCTTGATGTTGTGACATTGGCGCTGACATCTGGTTGGTCACACAAGTCTCGGGCTTTTCTCTCTTGAATCCAGAGATGAATTCCTCTTTAGCCAAAAATCCCACTCCAGACATGTCTCTTGTTCTTTGTCCAGATTCCAGAATTTCTTCTAGAGTATCAGTTCCATTGTTCAACATTTTGAACGACTTGGTCATTTGATCAAGTTTGTAGTTCAACATGCTTACTTCACTACTGAGGGAGTCTATGGTTGCAAGATGTTTATTCTTCTAAGTTTCTAGCTCTCTTATGATTATCTTTTGCTTCTTCACTTGTTTGCAGACTTCAGCATTCTTCATAGACAACTTCTTGTATGAGGCTGCTAGTTCATCAAAGGTTGGCTCATCATCACTAGAATCATCATCAGATTCATAGATTTTTGTTGAAACTGTGACATGTCTTGCAGTTTCTTCTTCTGAATCTGAGTCTTCATCAGACCAAGTGACAAACAGTCCTTTCTTTTGTTCCTTGTGGTAGGTAGGACATTCATCTCTTATGTGTCCAAATCCTTCACATCCATGACACTGCACCCCTTTCCCTTTATTGGGTTTCTCCTTATCTTTGAATCTTTTGCTTGAGTCATAAGTCTGGATGATGTCATTGGAAATGTTCTTGACATTGGATCTGGACTTCTGATCAACCCTTTTAATAAGTCTGTTGAATTGTTTTCCAAGCATGGCTATGGCTTCTAATAAATTTTCATACTTCCACCAATGCTTTTTCTCGAATCATCACCTGTGTTGGTGACAAAGGTTATGCTTTTGTTCTTCTTTTCAACAGGCTCACAGATGCTTGACTCAAAGGTTTGTAGAGACCCAATGAGTTCGTCCATCTTCATGTTGCTGATGTCTTGGGCTTCCTCTATGGCAGTTACCTTCATATCAAATCGCTTAGGCAGTGATCTGAGGATCTTTCTTACTAATTTTTCTTCAGTCATTTTTCTCCTAAGGCTCCTTAGTTGTTAGAAATCTCAAGGACATTCATATAGAATTCATAAATGGTTTCATCCTCTTTCATCTTGAGATTTTCAAACTTAGTGGTAAGCATTTGAAGTCTAGATATCTTTACCTTGGATGTGCCTTCATGTGCTGTTTTAAGGATATCCCAAGCTTCTTTAGCTAGCTCACAGTGTTGCACAAGCCTAAATATGTTCTTGTCAATCCCATTGAATAAGGCACTTAGGGCCTTGGAATTGCCCAACGCTAGCTCTTCTTTAGTTTTGCCCCATTGAGTTTCAGGAATTAGAACAGTGGTTCCATCTTCCATAATCTTCTCAGGATGTTTCCGTCCGCTTTCCACAGCTCTCCAGGCTTTGCTGTCCATAGATTTTATAACTGCTACCACACGAGGTTTCCAGTAGTCATAGTTAGTGCCATCCAGGATAGGTGGTCTATTCCCAAACACCAGCAGTTCCTTCTCCATAGTACCAGAATTTTGTTATCCCTAGATCTCACCCAGATGTAAACAGGAAGGGTGCCTGCTCTGATACCAATTGAGAATTCTAGTAACACACGCTCGATGTCTTACTGGATGTTATGACATCCACAATTACACAACACAGATAATTATAACAGAACAGCATAAAAACAATAAAGAACACACATAATTCTTTACCCAGTTCAGTTCAAACAACCTACTCTGGGGGCGACCAAGCCAGGGAGGGAATCCAATATAAGCACAATTAATTCAGAGTTAAACTCCCCCATTTACAACTCCTCACTTAAAACCTACCCAATGCAATTCCAACCTATTCCTAGACCTGAGTATCTCCACTCACTCCCCCTCAATCACAGCAGTGATTACAAATAAACATATAACAATTACAGTGAGAAGACACTCTTCAAAAACACACCATAATCTGCTTAAAAGCTTCAATCAAGAGACACACACTCGTACTTAAAAGCTTAGAGTGACAATAAACACACACAACCTATTCCAACGCAGTCATCAAGGACAATTGCTTGGATCACAAGAGACAGCTACAGAACTACGGTTCTTCACAATCCACAAAATCTTCTGTCTGTGTTCCAAATTAGGATTGCAATCTTTTTATATGCAGCTCTTGGGCCTTGGGATTCTTTTAGAAACAAATTAGGGTTTACCAAGTTAACCTAATTTACACGCCATCTGGTTGTCACAAAATGTGCTGTCAGCATGATCCTCTAGACGAAATATTCAGCACACAATAAAAGGTTTCCTAAACTGATAAGTGAGAGAAATCAGGAAACACATTTAATAAACAATAACAGCTCCTGCTGTCGCACACGGATGTCATGACATCGGTCATGACATTCACTACAGAACTTGTATTAGCTTCACACATATGCAGGCTGCATAACACAATATCAACCAGGTATGTTTTACCACAAATGCAGCCAACATGAAAACACCTTCAAACATCAATGGTTATTTTCTAACCTTTCAAATAATTGAAAACTGAAAGTATATAGAAAATGATTACCCTTCAGAAATGCATACATGGATTGAATCCGTTTCTTCCAAATCAACCTAGCCTTCTCCAAAAGGGTGAGATCAACGCGAACCTTTTCCAACACGTGAGAAATGACCTTAAAATCTATTACTCCTCCATATATGGCTACCTCCATTCGCCACAACTGACCCTCTTGACAAAGTGGTGCTGGCAGTAGCATCATCCCCAGCAGCCTTAAAAGTCGCACCACTCGAAGAACGAGTCACATTGCTAGTCGGACTACCATAATTGGTCTGAGATGGATGGTTGCCATTGGGACACTATGTTTAGGTTATGAAAACAAATCTAGACACAATTTAATAAAAAGTATATCTTTGACAGAAGCATCTGGTGCAAAATCCTTTCCCAAAATGAAACTCCAAGGAATTTTCATTACCATTTCTAACAAGTGTATCACCATTCAAAAGAGGTTCTTGACGAGTTCTATCACCTTCTTCACTCTCACTTTCACATGAAATCTCGCATTATAAAAGAACAAACCAATGAGTGAATCACAAGAATTAGATTTGAAAATCCATCAAAACCTTACCAGTTCGGTACCATATACCCTTACTCTTGTCACCCCAAATGAGTGAATCTAACACTAAACATAATGCTAAACACAAAGCTAAGCTCAATTGAAAATGCAAACTATCATATCTAGAGCAATCAGATTTCTAGATCTACATAAAAAACCTGAAAATGAGAAAGCACGTTGTCTCAAATACCATCACTAACTTGCTGCAGCAAAATGAGCAGAATCTAATGGTGGAAGTATGGATCTAAATAAAAATTGATAAATTGAAATGGAAAAGATGATAGGAAGTGGCTTACTACAATGATGAAGAGAGAAAGAGTTCCACTAGAGAATTGTTCAAGATACAAAAATTGATTCATCAACACGAATCACGAGACTTGAAGAGTATGTGACTATAATCTATACCTATGAATCAAATTTGCTGTGGTCGGAGTTGCTCTATGATGGCGAATATAATCTATACCTATCAATTTTCATCCTTGGCCCAACTTCTCTCTAGGAAAAGATACTCAGAAAACCGCATTTAGCAACCGATTATAAAAAGGTGAGGCTAAGCTTGAAACAAAGGAAAACTAATCACCAAATACAACCTAGGAAAGATATAACTAAGGAGATTTTTTAAACTCATAAAAGTTGTAGTTGGTTTGAGTAATTTTCCCAATGAACGACCACCGTCAAATTAGCATCTTAATACTCCAAACTGTATCCAAAAATTTTCGAAAGATGATCTTGTTCCTAAGCTTCAAAATAGACCAACACGTTGCCAACCAAATGGTCCCTTCTCTACCGAAATTCACCTTTTTGAGTTTACAAAATCTAAACCAACTCAAAAAACTACTTAAAATGCAATCCATACCGTAATCAACAAAACCAAGCCAAGAAGCCACCTCCATCGAGATTAAACCAAGACCCAACATGAAAACAGAATATGAAACAAAGATTTTGACTCCGCGCCACATAAAACATAAGAAGTAGAAGGAGAGAAAGAAATACCTCTCAAGAGGGGGAGATCCCTAGTAGGCATTCTATTGATAAAGCATCTCCAACCAAAATACTTAATCTTTTGAGGTACTTCCAATTTCCATAAACGTTTAAAAACTTTTGAGAACTCCATGTCCCATAGGAACATGGAATTTATCGCAAATTCTATAACTGCTCCCCACCAAAAAAACCACACGCCGGATCCGGAAGCCAAGATGCACCGTCCCTGGCCGAACTCACTAGTTGCACCGTGCTCAAAAATAGGTGCATCCGCTGCACTTCAATGATAGTCGCAGGGTTGCTATGCGTCAGGACACCAAAATCCCCTATACCCAAGCATCATTAATCCAACCTCCCATACATGCTATAGACACAAACTTGAACTCCGAAAGGTTGTACGCCACCAGAAATAAATCCTTCAAGCAATTATCCGCCACCCACCGTGATTGCCAAAAGGAAGTGTTGAATCCGCTACCAACAATGAACCTACAATTATCAACAAACAAGCTTTCATTATAACAATGTTCTAAAGAAAAAAATATCTATCCACCAAGAAGATTTCGAAATCTTCTTAAAATTATTGCCATCAAAAGAAACCACATGAAGATTAACGTCTCCATATATAGCTTTCAACACATCATACGATAAAGCTTCCGATTCTCCAAGAATTCTCCATTGCCATTTATGAAGAAGAGAAAAATTGAAGTCTTTAACCCTTCGCAAACCAAGCCCTCCCTTTTCAATAGGTAAACAAATAGTTCTCCAACTAACCCATTGATTTTCCTTCCTCCACCGCTCCTCCCCAAAGAAAGTTACTTTCCAGCCTCGTAATCTCCTCTAAAACCTTCTTGGGTGCCTTATAAAAAGACAACATGAAAATCGAAAGGCTACAAAGAACGGATTTTAGGAGAGTTAGCCTACCACCAAAACTTAACATACAGGCCTTCCAATCCAAAAGCCGAGACTTAATCTTAGTCAAAATCACATGTCAAGAGGAAATCCTTCTAGGATTGATTCCTATAGGAATACCAAGAAAGATGAAATGATTTTCCTTCCATCCTACAAGACAAAAAATTAGAAGCAATATCCAAGAAATTTTCACCAATGTTGATACCAATATGTTTACTTTTATGGTAGTTGAGCCCAAGACTCAAAACAATTTCCAAACCTCTTAAAATTGCCTTGATCGCCCAAACTTGCTTCCAACTCCCTTCACCCATCTACAAAGTATCATCCGCAAATTGTAAAATGTACACACAATAAGCCATCCTAATGTTGAAATCGACATATTCACCAATCTCCACCGCCTTAGAAACCAACCCTTTCAAACCCTCCGCTATAATAACAAAAAGAAACAGCAATAACGGATCACCTTGCCTCAAGCCTTTCTCCACCACAAATTCATTCGTAAGACTACCAGTCACAAGCACCAACATTTTACTCGAGAAGAACAAAGACTCCATCCACTTCATCCAAATCTCCCCAAACCCTATCTTTCTCAACATGAATCTAAGGAAATCCCAACATACATTATCATAGGTTTTATCAATATCCACCTTAAAAAGTAAACAACTAAGCCCATCCTTTTTTTCCATATCCACAATCTCATTGGCCACTAAAACACCATCTAAAAGTTGTCTAGCCGGAACAAAAGCACTTTGACAATTGGAAATAACCGATCCCAACACCTTCTTTAATCTGGAAGCCAAAAGTTTAGAAATATCTTTATACACGCATCCTACCAAGAAAATAGGTCTAAAATTGTCAAGGCCTAGGGCATTGAAAGATTTAGGAATCAAAGTCAAGAAGGATGAAGTTATTTCCTTTGATAAGATAGTCTCCTTAAGAAAACTCTCCAAGAAATTATAGAAGTCAACTTTCAAAACATCCAAACAATTCTTGATGAACATAAAAGAAAAACCATCGGGCCCTGGACTTTTCGATCCCTCGCAATTCCAAATCGCCTATTTAATCTCCTCCTCATAAAAAGATCTCTCAAAAAAACTGTCAACACGGTTTAAAACTCCAAACGGGATACCCTCCAAAATCGGCCTTCCCCTTTCCACCCCAGAGAACTTCTTCTCAAAATGAATTTTAACTTCCTCCTTTACCTCCGTAACCGAGTCAATAATAGCTCTATCCGTCAAAACAGAACCAATGTGATTACGACTTCTTCTAGTTTTTATAACCCTATGAAAGAACTTACTATTCGAATCTGCATCATTCAACCACTTCAATCTCAATTTTTGGATTAACATATTCTCTTTAATCTTTAGATTCATCCAAAGAATTCTAGACGCCCTTCTTTTTATTTCTACATCATAGTTAGATTCATCTACATCCTCCTCCTCCACCAATTCATCACCTTCATTCAAAATACACACTCCTTCCTTAATCCCCAAATCAAACTTCACGGAGACATTCACATTCCACCATTTCAACCTCTCTTTAAGGATCCTAAATTTCTCCTTAAGAACATAATCACCCCTTCCTTCCACCAATAAGGATTGCTATTCCTTCTTCACGAAAGGAATAAATTCCTTATTCGAAAACTACTCATTGTTGACTTTGAAAGGCTTAGGTCCCCAATTTGAGTTGTCAAAAACCAACCACACCGGAAAATGATCTGAAATATATCTATCCCCCACAAACTAACCAACCACACCCTAATTGCTAAAAAATTTATCCGCCACCAAGAAACGATCAATCCTACTACTCGACCTCCCATCCCCACCAAACCAAGAGTACTTCTTTCCCTTGAAAGGTATATCCACCAAATTACTCAAATAAATAAACTCTACAAACTCAAAACTGAACTCCCCTTTCTCTCCCTCCTATTCTTAATGGCATTAAAATCCCCACCAATGACCCACTATCCATCCGTAAATTTTGATTTCAAAGAGAGTGACTTCCCCCACAACAAACGCTTCTCTGCCAAAAAAAAAGGACGAATAAACATTAACAATATAATACTCCTCTTCCTTCCATATCGCTTTCACCCCTAACCCCCCTCCAAAATTGCTCAGAACCTGAACTGTATTGGTGTTCCATAATGACAAAAGGCCCTCTGACGCTCCAATAGAAGGCAGACACAAAAACTCTATGTTATTATTCCTTCAAAAACTACCAAAAACAAACTCATAAATCAAACTTAATTTTGTCTCTTGAATAAAAAAGAAGTCAGCATTACCTTTCTTAATAATATGACTGACCCTCCATCTCTTTGCACTGCTCTCACCTCATCTGATGTTGAGAGATCCTATAATCGTAACAACAAATTGGTGTTCTCCTTCCTTTCCATATTTATGGTTTTATCTGTTCTTTCCATGTCATCTATGTTGATAATGTAATTTTTCTTGAGGTCAACAGGTTCCACCCCCAGATCCGAAATAATAATCCACAATTTCTTGTCAATGTTTGAACCTAAACTCTCCTTTAATATCCTGTTATTCCTCACAATAACCGATTCCTCAGAGTGACCCCCATACACCGATATTAGCGCTTCTCTCACACCAGTACGTTACCTATTTGATACAGAGAAAGACTAAGAGGAAATAGAATCCGAGTTCTCACGAACCAACGAACCATACTTCCTCTCCTTAGAAAAAACCTTATGTTGCCTTCTTTTAACGAGTCTGGGCCTCCCTTACTCATTTTGAGAAGCCCAAATGATTCATCTAACTTTTTATATTTAACCTTTTTGGCAAAAAAACTATTACTAAAAAAGGTAGGCCCCACCGATGCTGCAAAGTTATCCAACGTGCCCTTAACCTTTGACCCTTCCGTATCCGACAAGGAAGCACTCTCATCCATAATGCTAATACCCTTTCCTTCTTGACATGTTTTCCCCTTAACTGCCACAACAACCTGATCAAAGGATAAAACAACTATACCTTTCCTCCCAATACAGAGTTGCCACGGCCGCTACTTTCTGCACCGCCCGCCTCTTTATCCAACGGTTCTTCTGAACACCCACTACTTCGTCTTCCCCAACACTCTTCGAACCACCCACCACTTCAATTTCTTCGTTAGACTTAAGCTCAGCTTTTTAAGAATCACCTTCTTCAACGGCCTCATTAACAAAGTCATCTATGGATTTCACCTCAGAAGCTGAATCCTCCGATTCCGAAACATGCACCGAATGAGTTTTTGTAATAACCCTAGAATGATTAGCAACATCCTCCCTCAGCCTCAGAGAATATATAACATCGTCAATACCTACCTCCATGAAAACCGACAAAGCGAAATCAACTAATACACACACCAAAACTCTTGCAACATCCAACTTAGTTCTTGTAACAATCTCATCCTCCGAATAAATATAACACGAAAAGAGTTCACCAGATTTAAAAAAAAAAACGACACTCTTAGCATGACAGGGAACACCTACGATTTGAATCCAAGAGACACGTTCTCTATCCATATCGCTCTTCCTTCCGAGGTATGATAACATCAAACAACTCTTTCCACCATGATTCAGCTTCACAAATTAAACCTTTTATCTCCCCTTCCTCCGATTCCTCTAGAAGACACAAGTTAGTCCCCATAGAAGTTATCTTTATCTGAAAATAACCTTCGGAGAAGAAACAATCTTGAATGTTTATAAGTTGCACCCGGATTAGACACAATGCCAACATAAGCTTTAGACAACGAAGCCCTAATCTCAGGATCCGAAGAAAAAATATTCCCTTTAAAGGGTTGTTTCCCCTCCATATTTTAATTCCTAACTATATCCACAAACGACTGTCCACCCTTCCAAAGACCGATCCCCTCCCCACCTTGAACCGATATATGCTTCGCCTCCTTCGAGATAACTGTCGTAGAATGATGAATACCAGCATCCCCTAACTTCAAAACCACCTTCTTGCGCTCAAATCTCGAGAGATTTGCATGAATTTTTGCTCCATCAATTTGAATCGAATCCAACTTCACTCCAAGCAACCTTGCGTCACCCTCCTCGCTGAACCTACCGAACTCAAACATTTCCCCCCATTTATTTCTCCTTGGTGAAATCACCACCTCCGCGCATTTCCCCACGCAACCGAACAAAGGAAACAAATCTTCCACCTTCACTCTGTCTAGAAAATCTGAACAAAACACTGAAATAATGTTGGTCGTGTCCTCCTCCCTAGCTCTCTAGTTGCAAGGGAAAACATCCCACCTTGGTTTGATGGATTTGAAGATATTCCCAGTTGCATTCTTCCATACCATCGCCCGAAGAAAAGAGGAGTGAGAGTCTCCCCTTTTCTCTCAATTTTTGTTTTTATATTTTAAAATTATTTTTCACTAAAACGAACAAAAGTTAAAACACATGCATAACATGTGACGGATATTAAATTTTCTGCATACATGGTTAAAAATAAATCAATACAACAGACACAAAATATTTCTTTATAGTTCTAACTTCCAACGCTCTACTGGTGATAAGAATGACTAAATATCCCAATACTGTTGAAAATTTACACACTGCAAACTTAATTTTCATTGCAATGAAAATTTCACATGGGATTTTACTAACAGTAAGTTATGAAGTACTAAATTAACTTATAATTAAGAGTGAAGGTACATTTTATTCCCTCACAAAAACTGTAGAGGTCAGATTAGTCCCTGAGAAAAAAAAAAGTTCATATTAAATTTCTTACAAAAAATTTAACCGAGTCATATTAGTCCTTCTACTAATATTTTTTCAACCCGGTTTTTTCTTACTTTTGAACTGTGACTGGACTGTCCGTGAAGACCCATTTTAGTCCCTCACTAAAAAGGAAAAGTCTAATTTAGTCCCTGAAAAAAAATCCATATTTAGTTTCTTACAGAATTTAACTGAGCCATGTTAGTCCCTCTTTAAATATTTTTTTCAAACGATTTTTTCCTATTTTTAAACCATGACTAGACTCCTATTTAACGATTGTTGATTTAAAATTATTTGTGAAGGAATTGTAGATAAATCATCGCAGTACCACGATGTTCTATTTTTGTTGGGTTTATTATGAGGCTAATGGATGGGTGACTACAGTTTTTCTTGTTATGTATTCTTGTGTATTAAGTGTTGTTATTGTTTATGTTGTTAATGATCTTTTAGGAAGGTTTAGTTCTGCTGCTGGGGTGATTTAGGATAATTTTTTACTTTTGTAAATAATACTTGTGGCGAAAATAATACAGATGATATGTTGGAAAAAATTGGTTTATACCATATTCCTTAGGTTTTGAAGATAACAACGTATTTAATGAACAATTAGGTATACTAGGTAACCCAGCTTCTGGTGAAAACTCGGACTCTAAAGACCATGTGCAAAGGAACTTAACCTCTGACCCGTACTCAATTTCTGAAAGTAGGTCTATCTTGTTAAGTCCGGTCACGATTTAAAAATAGGAAAATAATCGTTTGAAAAAAATATTAAAAGAGAGACTAACATGACTCTTTTAAATTTTGTAAGAGATTAAATAGAGATTTTTTTCTTAAGGGCTAATTTGGACTCTTTTTTTTTGTGAGAGACTAAAATGAGACTTCATTGGCAGTCCAGTCATAGTTCAAAAGTAAGAAAAAAAACCGGTTTGAAAAAAATTAGTAGAAGGACTAACATGGATCGGTTAAATTTTATAAGAGATTTAATAAGGATTTTTTTTTTCTCAAGAGAGTAATCTGACCTCTACAGTTTTTGTGAGGGACTAAAATGGACATTCACTCTATAATTAAAGGGTCAAAGGAAGAATATTGTAGACATCACACGAGTAACTGATGTAGTTATATGCTGTTTGGATTTGATTAGATCACCACTCTAATGATACTTAAGTTGGAATTACCTTAATATGAAGAAATTGGGAGGACCACAAACATTGTATTTTAAGATGTGGCATCCATGTTTTTGGAAAAACGATTCAGCCAATTATCTCCATGTGTATCTACACTGACCATTCCCGCGGAACCGTGTTCCTCATGAAACTTCATTTTGTGTAGTAGAGTCGCAGAATAATTCGCTATCTGAGGAGTACTTATTTTCGCAGGAAATTCTGCAGGTAATTTGTGTATTAGTAGTAAACTTTAAAAGTATTGCAGCCAATCAATCTTAACACACTGAGCTAGATGAGAAAACATCACTTGATCTTTAATGATATCAGTGTTACAAAGTTCAGGTAAGAAGTTTTTGTCCCATTGACTAATTTTCTCATAAATGTGAGACACATTAGGTGAGATATTTCCTTTGGAGTAACTTTTTTATACTTTAGAGCTAGGAATGGAATCTTTACCACTTCTTTAAAGCAGTCAAGACTTTATCACTTCACCCAATAATATTGTTTCAAAGATGCATGTTTTTTTAACTATTAATTTGTTCATCCACATTTTTATCATGCATGTTCATTTATTATGAACCATTAATATATTCATCAACTATTTATATTATCTATTATATTTTATTAGATTAATTGCTCCTTTAAATGGTTCATACTTTACCATAATAGTACCTATTTAATTTTTCAAATCTAAAAAGTAAGTACTATCATCAAGAGAATCATAAGGATAATATGATTTTTTTTTTTTTGGTTGAATAAGGTACAGATCATATCATGTTTTATTCATCGATAACTACACACACATTTAATTAGCACTACTATTTGATATTTATATCTTGAAATACCAAAAACTTTCTCATTAAGTTTTTTATTTTATTTTATATATTTCAGTATAAGCTCTTATTAAGTAACATTTCTTTTCCGTTACAACAAATTAAGTTTGTTTGTTCTTCTGGATTATTGAATAAATTGTTAATTCATATGGGTTAAATATAGTTTTCTTCTTCTAAATATACAAATTTTCATTTATAATTCTTTTAAAAAAATAATTCAAATTTTAATTTCTTTTAAAATTTTATCATCAATTTCTTTCTTAAATTTGAGAAAGAAATTAATAAAACCGTAATCAAATCATGCTAATATCTTTTTAATATTGGTTGGCTCACGTTTTCTTGTGCTGGGTCTATTTGGTATTGTTTGAAATTTTTCTTTTCACTCTTTTTTATCTCAAAGTAAGAAATGAATTGCAATAATAAATTTTGAAATTAAAAAGAATTTAATAAATTAAATTATTTTCTCTTTTGCTTATCAACTTATTTTGAATATGAAATTATAGATAAATTAATAAACATTAAAAACTAAATTCTCATATTCTTAAACTTGTAATTAAGAACTTATAAAGATATATATCTATAAAATAAAGTTAGTTAGAACATGCAACTTAAAAATTTTGTAAAAAAATAAAGATTAAAAATGGTATGGACTATTTTAAAGAGATAAGTATGAATCTTGAAAAGTATCTAAAATAAATTTGATATATATATATATATATATATATATATATATATATATATATATATATATATATATATATATATATATATATATATATATATATAATCAAAATATAGAAAATCCTTCAGATGTTATATTCATATATTATTTCTACAGAGTTTTATTCATGTGATGATATCTCCTATTTATTTTATTGCCCTCCTTTTCTTTTTACCTATATTAACTAAATTGATAATTAATTTTTTTAACATGTTTTATATATTTTGTTTTTTCTCTTTTCTTATTAAGTACAATACATATTTCTAAAAAACAATAATTTTTCTTTATTTCTTAAAATTCAAATTAGTATTTTATATTTAATAATTATTATTCATATTGAGGAAAATAAATATAAGAAAATAATAGTTATAAAAAAATTACTAATAAATTTCATCAAAAATAATTTTTTAAATAAATACATAAATGTTTATAATATTAAAAAATAAAAAATGAATATAATAATTGTATCTTTCTACTTACAAACATTAATATTTATAATAACTCTCTCGTTGACTAAGTTGTATTCATATTATTTAAACTTGATTGTAATATTTTTTTCTTCTTCTTACTTATATTTTTAGTATTATTTATAATAAAATTAATATTTTTTTTCTTCTTTTTACTTATATTTTTAGTATTATTTATAACAAAATTAATTTTTTTTCTTCTTCTTACTTATATTTTCAGTATTATTTTTAGTAATTTTTAGTAACCAACTGTGATTCGATCGTGTGATCTTCCAACCACTATGTCAAATTTAACATTTAATAGCGATTTTTTGTCTTTAATAACACTTTTAAACATATTAAAGTTGTCGCTATTATAAATTTCCTACATATAATAGCTCTTAAAAGAAAAACTTGTAATAAGATTTATCCATAATCTCTAGCCTAGCCTAATTTTCAACAACATCCAGTTTTAACTTCATCACAAATTCAATATTAGATGTAGTGCAATAGTAGTATGTAATTGGTCTAGCTAAAGTGAAAAGTGACTGCTATACACAAATATATTGTCTGAAGAATTACTTGGGCCGCGTTAAACATGTATTGAAGAAAGATTATGTATAAAAATTTTAAAACAATATTTTTGATTGAAATGTTTTTAGTTATTTAATAATAGATATATAAATAAATTTTAAATATTATCATATATTTGTAGTGGTGTTGGTATCTTATAAAACTCGGATACCATTAGTAATTTAGCAAGTTATCTCTCAATTAGATGGACTTTCATTATTAAAAAAAGTAAAATATTGTTGAAGATGCATTTGACTTTTAGCTTTTCACTGCAGAAAAAACAATAAATACTATAGAATTTCATTATTTCATTATGACTAAGCAACACTTATTCAACACACTAATATTGGTAAAGTTCATGTGAATCCTAGCAAATAAGTCTTTTGTAAAATGAAGCAACACTTTTTTTTTTAATTTTTCTTTTAATAGGAATCAACCTTTATTCAGATGTTGCAATGTTGGTGAAAGATGTTGAGAATAATGCAAGTGTGAGTGTGGGGAAACTAATCCTCATTAGATATGAATGTGGTGACTTGATTATTTAAAAATGGAGTAATTCAATCACCAATCACCTTGTGTGGAGGGGAAATCCGGAAAAGGTTTTTTTGGTAGCTTCTTGTTATGCTTTTTATGAGAATTTACGCATTCCGTTTGGTCCTTCAAATAGACATGAGGAAGCTTTCGGTATTTTGTGGAAGATGGAAGTTCCGTTTAAGATAAAGGCTTTTGGATGGAGATTACTTCATAATAGGCTACCTATGAAAGATCTTTTGGAGAGGAGAGGTATGTCTTTTCCTTTGAATGAATTAAAATGTACATTTTATGAGTATGGCGTGGAAAGTAGAAATCACTATTTTTTTGATTGTTGGGTGGTAAAGTATATTTGGAGAGAAATAGCTTTTTGGGTGGGTAAAGAAGATAATGTAGACGAGGAGTGTTTGTCGTCTTTTATGGAATGGCACTCTTATTTTTATAGGAAGAAAGCGAATGGTAGGAAATTGAATGTGGTTTGGATGGCTATAACTTGGATTTTGTGGTCGGTTAGGAATGGTTGGTGCTTTCGTAAGGAGCCTTGGAATGTGAATAATATTGTTTGGGACATTAAGATATTGGTTTGGAAGTGGTCGTTTTGTGGGAAAATTACTTATCCCAATTACTCTTTTTACGAGTTTTGTATGGATCCTATGTACTTCCTCTCGTAATTGTAATTGGTTTATAATTTCTCTCTTTTTTGTCGGTGCTTCCGATTTTCTTTGTAAAGGCTTCGAGAACCCTTTGTTCTCGCTTCAATGATATCTCTTGCTTTCTAAAAAAAAAAAAACCTTAAGGTTTTAGATATAGAAGTGGTGTGCCTCCCACAAAAATGTTGCTCAAACAGGATGTCCCAGAATTAAGAATGCTTCTCGCTCGACCCTCCCCTGATTTTTGGTTTTTTAGAAGTTATAAATCCTAATTCATTTAATACAGAATCAATATATAAGTAATTTTAATTTTTTAATTAATTTTAGTTATTGTCTTTCATTCTATTTCTCTTGATTATAGTTAATTCAACTTGAATTCATATTCACCTTGAATTATTTGATGACTAGTGTCTTATTATCAAGTTTCGGTAATTGGCTTATAATTGAGAAAATGGCACCCATGTCAACAAGTCTAATGCATTAGTCAATTGGAAAAACCAAAAGTATTGTGGCTAAATTAAAAAAAAAAAAACAAGATATCAGTAAGCCACTCCAAAAGAGTAGTGAGGACTACAATTATAAAAATATAATCACAACAGAATATTAACTAAGTTTATAAGCACCCCTACTAATGCTTGCACAATGTTATAGGAAGCACCAGACTCGGCAGAATCTGGCTCGTTTAAAAACTATTCAAATGGGTTAAGCAAAAATAATTACTCATTCAGAAAATACAACGCAACTTCAACTCGCCATGGTGGACATTTAAACAGCTTTAAAGAAAATAACAATGTAGCTAACATAAACTTCAACATCTACAGTTTCGGTTCAACATCTGGCATCGACGATTTCAAAAGCTACTATAAACTCGTCAATGACCATAACCGAGGATTCATTACAGACAACTTTGCTACGACAATGAAACAAGATCGCCATTATTTTGAATAATAAACAACTAGTTTCTATGATGCATTTAATCAACTATATAACATTCATATCAATTATAAGATCATGAAATATCATGCTTAAGCTTTGAAGAAATACTTAGCTTTGCTTAGAAATAATGATTTCGGAGCAAATGAAGATACGAAGAGCTACTTCTTGAATATTGGGGCCGTCGTTGCTTAAAGAAGGATTAGGGGAAGATTACAGCGAAAATCAATTTTAGACTAGAGTTCGAGGTAATACGCCAAATAGATGAAATTTTAGGGTTTGACGGAGGTAACAAGCAACAAATTAAGGTTTTGAAGTGAGTGAACTTTCAATTGAAACGAGAAAGTTGAAATTTCTTTAAAATTTGATTGAATTTGTTGTTAGCAGAAATCTGATTTTATCAAAATGTTGCAACGAACAACGGGCAATATAAGTCTTTTTCTATAAAAATTTTATTTTTGTGTTATATAAATCGTTTGAAACAGATATAATAGATGTGAAATAGCCTAGCGGAGAAGTGTAATTTTGGGTACTAATTGGTCTTGAGTTTAAGTATTGTCGGCCCTCAAAATTTTATATTTATATTTGTTGTTGTTTTCTTTATCAAGAAATATTTTCATGAAAACGAATTTAAATTCATATTTTTATGAACAACCAATAAAGAGAGACACTTTTATTTTTATTTTTTAATTAATACAAAAATTATAATTGATTATGTGTAAGATTAGGTGTTATGTTTATGTTTACCTAAGTATTTTCCTTCTTTATCACTACATGTGATAGCAGTTATCTTAAAGTGCTATCATAAGCTTATTGGTGGAACAAACTTTCAAATACCAAGAGGTCTGGTATCAAGTGCTTAAAGAGGTTCGTGCGTCAAAGTTAATCCAGTTAGGCTGGATGTTCTGAAGGTTATGGTTTTCACTCACTCTGTTGAGTTGATCAGGAACAAGGTTTCCGTTTGCTTAGACGGTTCGTGGATCAATATTATGCTCTTAGAAGAATCTCAGGTGCACTTGGAGGATTCGGATAACCCCAGTTCGGAGTCATCTGCTTTCTCCGGCAGTTCCTCTTCGTCGGTGTTGGGGTCAGGGGGAGAGGAAGGTATGGAGGCAATGGGGGAAGATCGAGGCACGAGCGCAGACTTCTTTTCTGGAAAAGTCAAACCTGATTCTCAAAAGCATGTTTTTGTTCCACCAGAGGATTCACAAATAGGAAGGACTGCTGGGGCTGCTGGCGTGGGCTCAGAGGATCATGATATTGGAACAGATATTAACGTCAATACTTCGTTTTGCCCAGCGAGTCCAGGTTCTCCTATTACAAAAGATAGTATATCCTCCTTTTCATTGAGTAGGGTAGAGGGTAGCATAAAAAAGGTTATTTTTGAGAACAATGAGAAAAGCGAGGAACAGGTGGCATGTCTGAACAAGGAGGGGCCCGCAGGTTTATTTGTTATTGTTCCTGCTGAGGTGGAATCTTCACCTATCCTATCTAACGGGCCTTCAAATAACAAAGTGTGCTTTTTCTTAAAAGCCCAATAGAAGATGTGGGAAGAGGCCCAGAGAACCAAGGAATTTCTGGTTGTGCCCCAGACCAAAAAGTGGAACTTAACAATGTTTTGGACTCTCCAATACTGGGTCCTCCTGAGGGCTGTAACTACAAAGAGGAACTTTATTCTTCATCTGCTCAAGAGAATTTTGCGATGGAAGGGGTTATGGAGAAGAACGAAAAATTGAAGAATTCTATAAAAGTGCGGAAGAAGATGAGAGAGGTTTTGCAGCTTGGGTCGATGGTGGAGGACTTCGTTTATCCTGCGGAGAACTGTGCTCCAACTCCGATGGAGCAGTGTCGAGCATCTAATCCAGGTTCTGTTTTATTCCAAAAAAATAATTATCTATCAGGTGGATTGCCCCTTTCTTGTGAATCCTTGAATCATTCCGATATCCGTAATTGCAACTCTAGGATAGTAAGTGGGGATAAGAGTAAAGCATCCACAAGATTATGGAATTCTATGTTCAGATTGGGGATATCTAATTTGTCTTCTAATTTTGATCCGATTGAAAAGCTGGGGGAACTTGAGCAGGGTGAGAAAAAAGAGGGGAGTAATTTTAAGGAGAAAAATAATCAGGGTGTTAAATGATTGTTTTATCCCTTAACATGAGAGGAGGTGGTAATAGGGTAAAAAGAAAGAGAGTTGGGTTCCATAATAAGAAAGGGCTGGTTGATATTTGTTTTATTCAGGAGTCTAAATTGAGGGAGGTGGACAGTGTAATTGTAAGAGATTTATGGGGTGACGACTTTGTGGAGTGGTCTTTTGCGGAGGCGAGCGGGGCATCGGGAGGATTAATAACTATGTGGAAGAAGAATCTTTTCAATCTGATTTTCAGTTTTAAAAGACAAGGCTTCCTTGGGCTTTGTATGGAAAAGAACAGCAAGGTGATATACTTTGTTAACGTTTACGCTTCTTGTGATAGTAGACGGAGGATGGAAACTTGGAACTGTCTGTTTGACTTCAAGTCTAAAAATGTAAAAGGGTCTTGGTGTATAGGAGGGGATTTCAACTCAATCTCTTCTCTGGAGGAAAGGGTAGGAAAATCCGGAAGGAGTTGTAGAAAAGAGATGTCGGAGTTCAACGGCTTTATTGAAGGGATGGAGTTGGTGGATGTTCCGACTATAGGAGATAAATTTACTTGGTTCAATAGTAATGCTAAAGCAATGAGTCGGCTTGATAGATTTATTTTATCGGAAGACTATATTGAAGATTGGAAGGTGGAAGGCCAATTTATAGGAGATAGAGACATATCCGACCATACCTCGATTTGGTTAAAAAATAATAAACAAAATTGGGGCCCTAAACCATTCAAGTTCAACAACTCTTGGTTTAACCATGAAGATTTCATTCCGTTTGTCACGAATGAATGGGAAAGCTTTAGCATTAATGGGAGAGGTGATTTTTGTATGGCGGAAAAGCTCAAACTTTTGAAGGAGAGACTTTCGTGGTGGAACAAGGAGGTGTACGGGTGGTTGGATCTTAACATAGAAAAGGGCGGGGAGGAGATGAATTTTTTCGATAACTTGTTTGTTCATTTTGCAGGTGATGTTCCGGAAGAGATAGTTAAGGAGAGATCCAAGGCGTTGGCAAGTTTTTGGACTAATCTCTTTAAAAAGGAGAGTCTTCTTCGTATCAAATCGCGCCAACTGTGGTTGTCTGAAGGAGATGGAAACACTCGATATTTCCATAATTCCATTAAGGAGAGAAGGAGGAGAAATGCTTTATGCTCTTTAGTCACTAACTATGGGAGGGTAGAGGAGGTGATAGAGGTCAAGGATTTCACTCATGCCCACTTTAGAGATTTCTTCAAGGAAGATGTTCACAGCAGGCCGGTGCATAACAGCCCATGCTCTAAGGTGTTACAACCGGCAGACGTTTTGTTCTTGGAAAGCCCGTTTTTGGAAGATGAAATAAAGGAGGCTATTTGGTCTTGTGAAGGTAACAAAAGCCCGGGTCCGGACGGTTTCTCCCTCGAGTTTTTCAAGAGATTTTGGAATCTTCTCAAAGGGGATTTAGTGGATCTTTGCAAGTATTTTCATGCTAAAGGGAAGCTTGTGAAAGCCGTCACTTCTTCCTTTTTAACCTTGATCCCGAAGTGCAAGAATCCCCAAAATTTGAAGGAATATCGGCCTATATGTTTGGTGGGGAGTATTTACAAGATATTGGCTAAACTTTTGGCTAATAGAATCAAAAAAGTGATAGGTAATTTGATTTCTTCGAATCAAACCGCGTTTGTTCCTAATAGAAACATGATGGATGGAGTCCTCTTGGTTAATGAGATTATCGATTGGTCTAAAAGGAAGAAGAGAAGTTGTCTTTTGCTTAAGGTTGATTTCGAGAAAGCTTACGATTCGGTATCTTGGAATTATCTTAGGCACCAAATGAAGCTTATGGGGTTTGGCGGGAAGTGGATGTCTTGGATGGAAGCTTGCGTGTTTTCTAGTCATATGTCCATATTGGTCAACGGGAGTGCAACCAAAGAGTTTACGGTTCAAAGAGGCCTTCGCCAAGGAGACCCGCTCTCTCCTTTTCTCTTCGTGCTTGTAATGGAAGGCTTAACCTCTATCGTCAAAAAATTGGTGGAGGTAGGGGATTTCAAACCTTTTTGTTATGGTGATAAGGATAGCGTGGATATCCTTCAATTCGCGGACGACACCGTGATTTTAGGGGAGCCCACTTGTGATAATATTTGGAGTTTGAAAGTGATCTTAAGAGGTTTTGAACTCGTTTCGAATTTAAAAATTAATTTCAACAAAAGCAATGTCCTAGGGGTTAATGTGAGTGATTGGTTGATGCATACGGCTACATCGTTCCTTGATTGTAAAAAAGGAGCCATTCCTTTTAAGTTCTTAGGTATTTCGGTCGGAGCTAATCCTAGAAGTAGGAATACTTGGAAGGATCTTCTTTTATATATCAAGAATATGCTTTCCTCTTGGAACGGGAGAAACATCTCTATAGGGGGAAGGTTGACCCTTATTAACTCGGTCATCAACGCAATCCCCACTTTCTCTTTCTCTTTTTATAAAGCCCCTAAGAAAATTATACAAGAGATAAGAGAGCTTCAAAGCAATTTCTTGTGGAGTGGAAACGCGAATAAAAGGAGCATTCATTGGGTTAAGTGGGATATCATCTGCAAACCCAAGGAAAAAGGAGGCTTGGGGATTAGGGATGTGAGAGAGATGAACAAGGCTCTTCTCTTAAAGTGGAAATGGCGAATCCTTACGGAAAAAGATTCTATATGGAGGAGTTTCTTAGATATGAGATATTCCAATCCAAAAATTAAGGTGCTAGCAAACAATGGTGACTTCGTTAGTAAGGATGACTCTATTTGGTGGAGAGACGTCATGACTAATAAGATTAACATAGGAGGTATGGAGGAAAGACTCTCTAGTTTTGTCAAATGCGGAGTTGGAAATGGCAATAATATTCTATTCTGGGATAGTATTTGGTTGGGGAATCAAACAATTCGTTCCTCTTTTCCCGATTTGTATGATCTTACAACCAAAAAACTATCGTCTGTTGGAGATATTTTTCACGAGCAAGGTGACATTCATAGTTGGCATGTTGGCAGGGTGATAGGTGGGAATTCTGGTTCGGCTATAGGTGGAAATTCTGGTTTGGCTCAGGGTCGGCAGCGGCATGTTTTTGATGCTGCCAGCGTTTCTGCTCGAGATCAATGGAGAACTCTCCATTCCATGTTGCAGCCTATTTCTCTGGAAGTAGAGGATCTGGATTCTTTTGATTGGATTCTAAATCCATCTGGCCTTTTCATTGTTTCTTCTGTTTGGTTGGTAATGGAGGAAGCCAAAGATTTTGCTTGGCAATCGGACACGATCAGCTGGATGAAAACTATTTGGGCCCTTAAAATTCCGTTAAAAGTACAGGTTTTTTCTTGGAGATTCTTGGCCGGTAGATTACCGTTAAGAGATCAGTTGCTTCGTAGGAATGTTCCTAATATTGCTTCCGTGAATTGCCCTTTTTGTGAAACTCAAGCGGAGAATTTGAATCATTTATTCTTCGACTGCTCGATGGCTAAATTCATATGGGAAAGGATTTTTTGTTGGTTGGGGGCTGGCCAATTTTTATCTCTTGCTGATTTCAGGTCTTTCAGTGCAATTCAGGAGAAAGTGAAGTCATAAATCATTAAGGAGAAGATCAACATTGTGTGGATTTCAACTATATGGAGCCTATGGAATATGAGAAATTCCATGGTTTTTGAGAATAATTTGTATAGTTTTGAATGGGTTTTTAACAGTGTTCTTTTTTTCTCTTGGAGAGGGGTGTCCCTAAGTCTTTCTTTGACCAATTTTTGTTTTTATGATTGGTACAAAGTGCCCTTAATAGGTGTCAGTTCTGTTTAGTTTGTACCTGTAAGGGTTGCACCCCTAGTGCAATTTTTCTAATATATTGCCTTCCAAAAAAAAAAGTGCTTAAAGAGGTATGTGATATAGACTTGTTTGTAATGATGATGTAAGTTGGGTTACATTTGGTAGTAGTTATGATTTTGGATACCTTGTTAAGGCACTGACCCAACGTGCTTTGCCTTAAGATCTTGATGATTTTTTAGTTCACTTTGATTTTTCACCGCTTTGTTGGATGGTTCAGATAGTTTGTCGATTCTTCATATTTTCTAAAAGATAAGGAACATTTATTTTTGTTGTGATGTTGATTAAATAGTCAAGTATACTGGTGCGTTGTATGGCTTAGAAAAGTTTAGTTGATGTATAAATTTATAGTAGTTTATTTTCATATTTATTTTCAAAATTAAGGAAAAGTGTTATACATTTGACATCGTTAATGAAACAAAATTTTAGGCTACTTATGCTATTTATATTTTTGAGTTTTGATTAAGAAGTTCAAGTGGCTATAAATTGAAATTTTATAATTAAACATTATATACTAAAATATGAGGAATAAAAATTAACTACTACTAGTTAGCCTATTAGTTTTATATGGACTGATTATTGTCAAAGTTTTTCATGTTGTTTTTTCTTGAAAAATCTGGATATGGATATTAAATAATATTTAATTAATAATCTATAATATAAGAAAATTAATGGCTCTGGAAAACACCAATTTAAGCTTTTGTCTTTGCCCTCCACCTCATCAAAATGAGGGTATTTTGTGTCCAAATATTACTTTATGCAACTAATGATGTCAAATTGTTCAATTTTAACTACATGGTTATTGAATTACGCCTTTGCTTGCTTGGTTTGGATCAATTGATGATGTCACGTAGTTAAAATTCAATTTGTTTTCCTCTTTTCTCTTTTTCCAATGGCAGCTTTAATTCAAAATTATATTTTCTTTACATTTTCCTGTTCTCTCTCTTCCTCTTTTTCCTTCTTTCTTCTAATACCTTTCTCTTTCTCTTCTGCTTACTTCTCTCAATCTTTTTCTTTAATCTCTTTTGCGTTACCTCACTCTTTCTCTTCTTCTTTCTTCTCTCTTCCTCTTTTTCTGTCTTCTCTTTCATCTCATCTACGATTTGGTTTCATCCCATCTTCGACATGGCTAGAACCTAATTCACCATTCTAATGAGTTCGTTGATGTTTGAATCCATCACAAATGGGTTGTTATCAACAAGAACAAGGAACGCTTCGAGATGGTTGTTGTTCATAGAGATGTAAGCATATTTATGAACATTCATCATTTTTGTTTTGTGTTGTTTAAATGGGTTTTTTTATTCCGCATTCCATATTCATCGTTGTGTTGGATCTGGTTTCCACAGTTGCAATGAAGCTCCGTGTTCATGAAATGAAATATTTTTCAAGAATGGACCTATGTGTTGTTAAAATCAACTTTATGCTGTTATTTCTTATCAATACGAGTTTTGTGTTGTCAAAATGCTCTAATATATATATATATATATATATATATATATATATATATATATATATATATATATATATATCAAATGAGTTTTGTGTTCAATCTGGTTTATAGTTTTTCAATGTAGGTTTATAGTTTTTCAATGTAGGTTTGTGTTGATGAAATAAAAACTTTTTCTAAAATGGATCTGTGATGTTTTCTGTTGTTTCCTCTGGTTTTTTCTTTGTTTCATTTTCTGAGCACACTAATATTGTTACAGTTATGCATTTTATGGAGAATAACAATTTCCTGCTCATTGATCTATGTCTTTTTATATTCTTTCTGTGCAAATTTTTACAGGAGTTTTTTATATGTATAGATTTTAGGGTTTCATACTCATATTCAATTTTAGAGTGGTATGTCTGTCTGAATGATAATTCAAACTGCAGGGAATGATTTGGTTTTTTTAATCATTTTTTAGGTCAGTGCTCGCTTTGCCTGTAGTCATACTGGCTTGCTAGACAAGGGAATTGAATACTTCTATTCGAAGAACAAATATTGTGGAATAGATTATTATTTTGGCTTTGTTTTGACCTAATACTATTGATGTTGCAGGAACAATGGTGGAATAGATTATGTGTTTGGAACACATTATATTTAATAGTTCTATTCTCTTTTATTTGATCTTTTATTTGTTGTGAACACTTTTCTTGGTAAGTGAGTTAAGTTGTCGATGGGATGTGGTGAAACTTTCAAGATGGATACATATGCTAAGAAGGAACTTACTTGAACGCTAATGGATGATAGTGCTGCGGTATGATATAATAATCTAATTGCAATTCTGTTTTTTAGAAGTAAAGCTTTTATCATAACTATGTAGTCAATGAATTTTTGAGTTCTGGTTCTTTGATTATGCTATTGATATGTTATGGTTTAGTTGGTTAATCATATACTTTCTAACCTGATTATCAGCTAGGGCTGGTATTTTTAGCTTTCTAGCTCATTGAAGCTTGGAATGCCGATTATTTTTTAGATGTAGTACAATATATATAAAGTAAGTAACTGCAATAGTAGTATGTGATTGGTGTAGATAAAGTAAGTAACTGCAATCGCTATGCACAAATATATCATCTGGACAATTATCTGCGTCGTGTTAAACATAATTTGAAAATAAACATATGCTAATTCTCTTTAAAGGAAATTAATTTCATTATATAAAAATAGCTTTAAATTACCTCTAAATTCTATAAATGAAGTTAACTTCTTAAAAATAGCTTTAATTGTGATTCGTCAAAAAAAAGCAAATAAAAGGATGGATCACACAATAAGGAACAAAAACAAATAATCATTTTTTCGTCATAGCTAGATACCTTGGTGCTCACACAAAATATCCATCCACCTATGTGAAACCAGAAGTTATAGAAATGTCATAGATACTTATGCATGGGTTAGTAGCATAGTTACTGGTTTTTAGCCCATGAAAATCAGAAAATAATTTCTTAATATATAGTAATTAAACATCGGAAAGAGCCTTCATCCGTTCTTAAGGCTTCTGCCTCGACTTCTCAACAAGAGAAGGCCATTGGAGAATGAACAGGGATAAGTAAAAGACGCATGGTAGAGAGTAAACTAATAGTGAGGAAAATAAACTTGTCATAAATAGTTGAATTATTTTTCCCACCTCGACCTTGTCATATATGGTTTATATCATCTCTGTCAAATAATTGCAAAACTTCACAAATACTAATACTAATAAATAAACTTTAATAAGTTAATCTAAACAAGTCATTTAATCATATCATATCAGTTTTATAAGTTAATCAAGAAAAGAAAGCACATGAATAACTAAATAATATAACATTTTCATGATGTTATATCAGTATGATGATTAAGTTAATTGTGAGATCACATGGTTTAATCATCAAACTACGTGATGGGGATAATGTTACAATACAACTCACATACCACCACTCAAACCACCAAAGTTTGTAAATACCCATTATTCAATTAGTAGTCCTTGCCACTGTAATACTTAATGGTGGTTAAGAAATTCGAGAGTTCAAGATTAGTGGATTGTTTGTTTTCTAGAAGTTATAAATCCTAGTTCATTTAATACAGATTCAAGATATAAGTAGTTTTAATTTTTTTTAATTTATTACAGTTATTGTTTTTCATACTATGTCTCTTGTTTATAGATAATTCAACTTGAATTCATATTCACCTTGAGTTTCCCCCTATCCATATAACATATAACGCATGTACATTAAATATTAGATTTGAATTTATTATAGTTATTGTAGTTATTGTCTTTCATACTATGTCTCTTGATTATAGATAATTCAACTTGAATTCATATTCACCTTGACTTTCCCCCGTCCATATAACGCATGTACATTAAATACTAGATTTGAATTTTATTACAAAGGAAACCCGAGATCATTAGATTCCAAAGAAAATTGGGGCTGCAAAGTTTCTTGTTAGATTTATAAAATGCCCATATTTGACTGATCTGGAACTTATCAAGGGACCTCAAAGTTTCAAAGTTGAAGAATTGAGCAGTGATGAATATTAACATTGGGAGTGGATGCAATTTCTTCCGGCCTCATCAAGGGTGTTGATTTTTTGGTGTTGAAAATTTTGCATTCTCACTGCCATGTGAACTATTCTCACTCTTCACATCCAAATTTGGAGGAACAGTAAATTCTTCAAAATTCATTGGTATAGATGCAGGATCAAATTCTAAATATCTTAATTGAACACCAGCTCCATCCCGACCAGTCATTTTAAAAGATGGAATCCAATGAGAAAATCTAAATAACTCTAGGGATGGAATATGAAATGGCCGGTTATATTCTTTCATTATTTGAAAGAAGAGGCTTACAAAACCTTTTAACTTTTCCAAGTGCACAACAGATACACCCTCACCTTTGACATAATGTCACAAGTTTTCCACAAACTCATATCTTAAATATACTGCTTAGGAAATTCCAATTTTTAAAAACAGCCCATGTTTCTCCCTTTCACATTGAGCTAGATGAGAAAACATAAGTTGATCTTTAATGATATCAGTGGTACCGAGTTTAAATTTCCCACAAGACCCAGGGAATTCCTTAGAACTTTTGAAATCTGTAATAAAAGTATGTGGACAGCAGTTTAACTATAAATGCAATTGAAATTTGTTAATCCACGATATGTTTCTCATGCATGGACATTTATTATGAATCATTTTAATATATTCATCAAATATTTATATTATCCATTATATTCTTAAATAAATTGGTCCTTTAAATGGTTCATACTTTACCGTAATAGTTCCAATTTAATATTTCAAATCTAAAAAGTAAATACTATCGTTTTTTTTTATCTTTGTTGCATTTCTATCCAATAATGAATCATAAGGATAATATGATTGGTTTATTTGGTTGAATGAGGTACAAATCATTTATAAATGGTATCATGTTTTATTCATCTATAACTGCAGACACATTTTTTTTTTTTTTGTGTAAGCAAGATATATTAATAAACGGAGAACTAAGGGTTCTCCAACCTGTTTACACGAGGAATGGGAATAACCCGACAAAAAAAAAAAAATTACATACCAACAATCTTATTAGCACTACTATTTGATATTTATATCTTAAATACCTACAATTTTATTCATTAAGTTTTTCTTTTTTATATATTTAAGTATACGTTCTTATTAAGAGAGATTTCTTTTCCATGACGACAAATTAAGTTTGTTTGTTCTATTGAATAAATTGTTAACTCATGAGTTAAATATAGTTTTCTCCTTCTAAACATACTAATTTTCGTTTTTAATTCTCTTAAAATTTTCTTCAAACTTTAATTTCTTTAAATTTTTATCGTAAGTCAGAAAAAAAACATCAGGTTACATTTTCTAAGCGATTTTTTTTTCAATAACATGTAATTAGTAAAACCTTAACAACTTCATAGCTATTGTCTTTTTGATATTTGGTTGGCTCACGTTTTTTTGTGTTAGGTCTATTTGGTATTGTTATTTGATATTATTTTGAAAATTTTCTTTTCACTATTTTCTATCTCATGTAAGAAATGAATTGCAATAATACATTTTGAAAGTAAAAAAATTAATAAATTAAATTATTTTCTCTTTTGCCTTATCCATTTAAATTTGAATATGAAATTATGAGTAAATTAATAAAGATTAAAGACTAAAGAGTCATATTCTTAAACTTGTAATTAAGGCTTAATAGAGACATATCTAAAAAAAAAAAAGTTAGTTAGGACATGCAACATAAATATTTTGTAAAAAAAATAAACATCACAACTTGTATTGAAAAATTTAAGGGGATAAATAACTACAAGAAATGTGCCATATACCAACGGACACCGTTAGCGATGGCTGATAAAACCATGGGTATAGGTTGTATATTCCTAGAGAAATTCATAACTGTAGGTATAGGATCAATTATGTATCAAAAAGTTAACTTATGGGTTCCGTCCAACAAGAATTGAACTTAAGACTTCTAGGACCAACATTTTTACAATTGCTGCTAGGATTTTCAATTGTTCTTCTTTATTTTTTACTTTTCATTTTATGTTATTGTTGTTATTATTATTATTATTATTATTATTATTATTATTATTATTATTATTATTATTATTATTATTATTATTATTATTATTATTATTATTATCTTCTCTCAATTTGAAAGTAGTTTAAAAAATAATGTTTTAAGAATTTTAAAATAAAAAATGAAAGTTATATATTTTTGATAAAAAAAATAAGAAAAAATTAAATAATCATGATAATAGTTAAAAAACATTCTAAGAGTAAAATTATAATCTACTCTCTTTCAACAAAAAAAAAATTATAATATACATTAACCTATAACAAGATCTAAATTATTTCTTCCATCCTCTTTTCTTTTCAAAGCCGTTCCTCCAAAATTTGCGTTTCCCTCTCTAAAATTTCATTTTCCCACATAATATTCCCTCTCCCAATTTTGTTTCATTTTCTCACACAATATTCCCTCTCCCAATTTTGTTTCATTTTCTCACACAATATTCCCTCTCCCAATTTTTTTACTTCGATCTCTCTTTTTCTTACTAGTATTACCTCCCAAAAATATTCTAAACCCTAACCTTATGAAGAAAACCCAGAAGCAGCCGGCGAAGAAAAATGTGTTTAATCTGAAGCTCATGTAAGAGGAAGAGACACAAGTTGCTAGCAATGATGAAGATATTGGAGCTCAAGTCACTCCCTATCATCGGTATTGAAGAGGTTTGAGACACTATCGGCTTAGAAGAAGATATGTTAGTTTAGATCTGCAAGTCTTTCCCTTTTTTATTTCTCTATTGATTTTAGGGTTTTGAATTAAATCATCCACGACACTCTTGGCATACTTTGAAATATGTCAAGAACCTTATTAAGTATCATGAAATTTGTAAATTTTGTCACTCTGATTACTAAACATTTAGAAGTAACCAGAACCACAAACATGTCTCAAGTACTGCATGTCTCAAGTGTCATATATGTAAGCAACTTTATTATTGATATTGAGCAGTCATATAGTAAGGTGGCTTTTAATTCATTTTTGTTAAAAACCCTCTTCTCTTCCTTCAATTTTTATTGTTATCATTAGGAAGGTGGCTTGTTATTCATTGTTGTTAATATCTTATTTTGTGGTTAAATTTACTGTATTCTCATGTTTTTCTATTTTACATTAGGTTCTTCTAATGCAAAATTCTCTAGAGTTTGTATTTAGATTCACTAAGAAAAATGTTATTTAAACATTATCTCACACACGTACAGGGGCATCCATGTTGGTTAGAAACAACACATTGTATCAAGGATACTCAGGTATTAGATTTGTAGATTTGAAATCAAGGAAGCAATAACAAAATTTCAGAACCATAACTTAACTCTGTTTTTCATTTGAGGGGTACAATCACTCCATTAAGTGATTTAGTTCCTTAGTCATATGCTGTTGGCCTTTTAATTGGAAGACCAAATTCAAAATCTATTGGACCTTATTGACAAATTCTCAATGAAAAAAGGCTTTTCAACTAGTTGGAATTGTAACTGGTTTTCCTGAGGTGCATCCTAAAGACAGTTTTGTCCTAGTGAATGGTTCTACTGTTGGATCAGGTTTATTTTTATTGGTTCTTTTTCACATAAATTTACTTGTTGCTCTAATTGAAACTTATATTTGAGATTTTGATCAAAGTTATTCAAGAAAAACCTGGATTTACTAACAATTTGACTCATAAGTTGAAACATTTTCTTGATCAAATAGAGACTGTTGCTATAGTAGAACATATTTTTGGTGAAGGTTATTATGTTAAGGTTGCACAAAAAGTATATGAAATTGTTCTAATTCAGAAGCCTAAACAAATGACTACAATTTCCTTTGCATGACAAGAGTTTGTAATTTGTTTTCTTTTGATTTAATGTAGGAATTTTACCTGCACAGTTTGGTTGAACTAGAATGAAATGTAAGTGAATTGCAGTTAGAGCAACTCATTTTTATTTCTTGTTGTGACTTTTAGATCTTGCTGGTTCAATCTTTCAATTCTGAATTTTACAATATTGTAATCCATATAATAGGTGATTATATAATTGTTTTAGGTTAGCTGAGGATTATGTTCTTCTTATGTATTTTGTTTTACTCAATTATCAGGTGACTTTCTTTAAAGTCAAAATGAGACAAAAACTTGGTAGCCTCCAATGGAATATACCTCTACTTACTCGGGTATGTATGCTTTAACATTTCTATATATCAACAAGTGAAAACAATTTATGCAAAATATTTTGAAATTTTGCTAGTTTGATCCCAGTGTTAGTAACACATTAGGAACTCACTTATCCACTACATTTCAGTTGTCTCCTTGGAGCTCTTGCTATATTTTTATTTCAGCTAAATTGAGTTTGTAATTTGTTTTCTTTTGTTTTCTATTGGTTACAGGTACTTCTAGTGGTGCATAAACAACCACAAAAACTTGAAAGCACTATGACAACCACAAAAACTAACAACCACTAAATCCCTACTAAAAAATAAATTGCATAGTAGTTTATGCACCACTAACATGGACTTGTTATTTTTTAGTAGTTTTTAGTGGTTGTCATAGTGCTTTTAAGTTTGTACTAGTTTTATTCTACTCTAAATTATTTGGTGCAGTGTCGATTTTGAAAGATTAATTTAGGTGACATTGTTTTGATGTTTTAATGCATCTTGTTAGTTTGGAATGTTTATAAGACTTGTTAGTTTTTTTTTAATATAATTGAATTTTTTTTTAATAATTATAGTGTGTGGTGTGTAAAAAAAAAAATTAGCAAATTTTTACTATTATTTAAAAAAAAAGTATTTTTTATTATTATTAAAAATGTGCAAAAAGAAATGTCACCAAAGCTATACCAATGGAAAAATGTGTTGGTAAATTGATTTACTTAAGTGTCAATATCTGTGGGTATAGGTTTGAGACTTTGTCCAATGGTGTCAAACTACCGTTGCTATAGGCTATTGTAACGACAAATTTCCGTGGGTATTGGCCATTGGGTAATCAAAGTACACAGAACAAAATGGCCGTCGGTATAGGTTTTATGGCCTATACCCATGGTTTTGAGACCTTTACTTACGGAATTTTGCTGTTGCTATAAGTCAAAGATGCAAAGTGGGGGATTAATAAAGATAGGAAAGGAAGACACGTTGAATTAGACATGAAAGCCAACTTCATAAAGCGATACAATGAGTTATGTCCTCGAATGATTAAATTGACCAATAGTGCTTTTGAGTCTCATGAAACTTACACATTTTGTTCAAAATTTGTGAAGAGTCCGACAAAATAGTTAATGACATACTGGCAAAAAGTATGTCAATTTAGAATCAAGTGGAATGGTTCATGTATATATTTCAATTGTGGGCACGATTGTGGGCAAAAGGCATAAAAAATCGAGATTGTGTAAGAAAAATCTTGGGATGAGAAATTAGCTAGAAAGACAAAGACATACTCACAAAACAAGAAAAAAATCATAGGAAAATATAGTGCAATCATCACACGTAAGTTTATCATATATTTTTCAAATTTAGTTTCACCGTATTATTTATTTTATTATTTATTTTTTATTTTGTAGCAACCAAGTCAAGTTGACATAATAGAACTTAAGACTATATTGACACTTCCAAGTCAAGTTGACATAATGGAACTTCAACATCAAATTTCAAGTCAAGTTGATATAACATAACTTCAACAACAAACTTTGAGTCAACTTGACAAATTGGAGTTTCACAATTTCTTTTATACATATCATTGGAGTTATTAAACTTGTTTTAATCAACAGTTAACTTTACTTAATTTACATATGTTGCTGCATATGTTATTTTCTGCTACACAAAGTCATATGTTAGTTGTATTCTGTTTGTTCCTGTTACTGGATATATGCTACTTTAGTAACCTTTATCATATAATAACTTTGTTTTTGATAACCTTTACCGTTGTTTTAGATAATCTTTACCATTGTTTTTGATAAACTTATGCAAGTTAAATCAAATTGTTTCACATAAACCAAATCGTAAACCAGATTGTAAAACAATCATCTCACTTACGCCAAATTGTTTCACATAAACCTAAGTGTAATACAATCATCTTTGTCTCACATAGGCCGATATGTATAAGACAATATGTTTCACATAAACCATATTGTTTCAAGCATGTTGGAAGAAACTAGAGCTTTAGTTTAATTTTATAACATAAACATGTAAAAATCCAAGCTTTAGTTTCAAACATAACCTACAATGAAATTATGAATCTGCAATAAAATTGAATATGTTATATTTACTAAAAGTTGCAGTGAGATATCAAAGAACAATTCAAGAAAATCTCATTAGAACCAATAAATTTGTAATGCCACAGAGGAAACAATATTTTGTATTAATTTGCAATTTGATTACTACTAAAATTGAGTGAAACCCTAAAATTACATAAACTTTTTATTTCTAAAATTCAATTCCAACATTCCTACGAATGAATACTAAAATTACATCTTAAAACTAATTACACTAAAATCATCTCTAAAATTGAATCTAACCATTCTAAAATTGAATACTAAAATTACATTTTAAAATTAATTACACTCAAATTATCTCTAAAATTGAATTCCAACCATCCTAAAATTGAATACTAAAAATTTTCAATTCATATTTAAGTTGTTGCGCAAAACATGGCGTTGCTGGAGACAGTTAAAAACATGACGGTCTCGGCAACTAAGGGAAGAAATGTACGACAACTCAGTGATTGTCTTGGCGACGGCGAAGAACGTGACGGTGGTGGAAACAAGGAATTGATATGGCTTTGAGAAATATAGCTATGAGTTTAATAATGGCTCCAACGAAGCAAGATGAAAAGAGAAAAAATGTTTGAAGAGAGAAGAAACGGTGGAGGAGACGAATCAAGCGAATAAAATGAAATTATGGGTTGAGAAAGGAAAAAATATGTTGAAAATTTAAATTTAATATTTTGTAAATCTCAACCGTTAATTTTTTTCAATTCCACGTGTCATACATCAGTTAATCAAACGAGAGAGTATGGGGAATTAGCGACTGGAATTGATCCGTACTCATACAAACATGGATAATTTACCCATTTAACATGTATCCAATCAAACTGCGACACATGTATTCTAATAATAAGATACATTAAATGTATTAACTTCATACACTACTAATTAATAGCATTTTATTAATTCAAGAGTAATATTTCATTTTTATGTACGGCTGTCAACTTATAATTAATCGCATTTTATTAATTCAAGAGTAATATTTCATTTTCATGTACAATTGTTAACTTATAATAACTGGTTCCACTTCATAAATAGTAATTTACCTATCTTTTTGTCAAGGTAACCAAGAAGAAACCTTTACTTTTTGAAATGGGAAAAGCTATATTATAAATTGAAAAAATAAATACAAAATGGAGAATAGAGAATATTTTATGCAAATAACCACCATTTTCAATTTTATTCTAATAATAATTATCATTTTCACCTATTTTCCAAATTAACTCACTTTCAAACAAATAAGTGAGAATTAAGAGGTGTCGCCAATTTAATTGACGACCGCATGTTGTGTAGTCAATCTAACTGGCGACTGCATGCATTTCATAAGAAGTGTCGTCAATTGCAAAAGTAATTCATTTCTGCTGCAATAAAATGAATTAATTTATTGTTTTAGTTTAAATTTACCATTTATATTCCTAACATTTATGGTTCTTATAGTTGCAGATGACATAAAATTAAATGCCATAATGGCATAAAATGAAGATGTTGCTAGGGATTAACTAGATACTAATGATCAACAAATATAACTTTTCTCATATCTTGAGAGCCTCCACTTGAAGACATGTTTAGCTATTAACTGGTAGATCAAAAGAGTATGGAAGACATGTTTCATTTTTTTTTTTGTAATCAAGAAATATTATATAACGGAGAACTAAGGGTTCTCCAACCCGATTACAAAGGAAAGCAAGAAAGCCCAACAAAAAGAAATATTACCTACCAATTACCCTTACGAAAGGAAGAAAAGCGGATCCTTGCTAGATTCGTAAAAAGCATAATTGGGGTGAGTAATTCTCTCACAAAATGATTATTTCCAAACTAAGAACTTGATGTTACAAACGGTGTTGTTAATGCTCCAAGCTTCATTCTGAAAACACACGTCATTCCTGTGCAACCAAAGAGACAATGTGGTAACAAGCCACACCACACCCAATATACAATCTTTAATCTTATGTATGCGAAAGAACGAGTACCACTCCATAAAGTTTGGCAAACACTCATTCTCCAAACTAACCCTTTTACCCACCCAAAAAGCTACTTCTCCCCAAAACTTTTTAACCATCAAATAACTAAAAAAGAAATGGTCTCTATTTTCAAACTCAATACCATATAAAGTGAACTTAAGGTTATCAAGAGAGAAGGACATACCTCTATACACCAAACCATCTTTCGTTGGAAGCTTATCAAGAAAAAGTCTCCACCCAAAAATTTTGATTTTATACAGCACTTCCATTTTCCATAAAATCCTGAATGCTTCATCGTATTTGTTTGGAGGACCGAATGGAGAATGAATTTTCCCATACAATTCGTAACAAGAAGAGACAGAAAATTTGATCCTCACGTTATCGGTCCAAACAACCACATCTTTACCTTGCTTCCACCCTTGAAACGCTTCCAACCGGTCCTTCAACTTAACCAAATCCGCCGCTAAATGATTACCACCCAACTTTAGGCCAAAATTTCCCCATAACCACTCACCTTCGTACCATCCCCCCATTCCCGCCACCAAAACTCCCTTCAAATTAGAATTCTTATACAACTTCAGAAATTCCTCTTTCAAGCTAGGCCCTTCCAACCATTTTGCTTCCCAAAATGGAGTGTTGAACCCATTATGGATAATGAATATACTTCTTTTAACCATAGGATCCAAAAGAAAAGAAGACCTTAATTTCAAAATATCCCTCCACCAAAAAGAAGAAGAAAAAAGAGAAGAAGAAAAAGAGGTCTTACAATCCTTACCGTCACCAAACATAAGAAATGATAAGTCTCCATACCGGGCTTTCAAAATATTAATCCAAAGATAATTTTGACCTTGAAGGATTCGCCACCTCCACTTGTTAAGAACAGATAAACTGAACAAAGCAATATTCTTAATTCCTAAACCCCCTTTCCCAAATGGGAGAGTTAAGTCCTTCCACTTAACCCAATGAATCTTCCTTTTCTCCTCCATCCCCCCCAAAGAAACTTACTTTGTATGCTAGTGACTTTCTTCACCACCTCCAACGGCATCTTGTAGAATGACATAGTGAAAATGGAGAGAGAGCTAAGAACCGTCTTCAAAAGAGTAATTCTACCTCCCAAATTTAAAAAGAGGTTTGTCTATCCTTCCAACCTAGTCTTCATCGTGTTCAAGAGAGAGTCCTAAGTAGCTTCCAACTTAGGATTGTGACCAATTTGAATACCAAGAAAGTAAAAGTTGATATCTTCCACCTTACAAGACAAAAAGTGAACGCCGCTTCCAAAACTTAATAGTTAGCATTAATTCCTATTAATTTACTTTTATAATAGTTGATCCCAAGACCCGCAACAAGTCCAAAAGTCCTAAGAACCGCCTTAATCGCACAAATATGCTTCCAACTACCATCCCCCACCAATAGGGTGTCATCCGCAAATTGAAGGATGTTCATCCAACAAGAACCTTTGATAGCAAAACTTTGGAAATCCCCTACTTCGATAGATTTTCTCACTAAGCCCGTAAGAGCTTCTGCCACCAAAATATAAAGGAAAGGAGAAAGAGGATCTCCTTGCCTCAACCCCCTAAAAACACCAAATTATTTAGTTGGACTCCCATTAACAAGCACCGACATATTGCTCTTATACACCAATTAATCCATCCACTTTAACCATCTCATTTTTAAGCCCATTCTTTTAAGCATATATCTTAAAAAAACTCCAACTCACCTTATCATATGCCTTTTTGAAATCCACTTTGAAAAGAGCGCAATTACTACCCGCCTTTCTAGTATAATCAACCACTTCATTCGCAACAACCACCCCATCTAGCAATTGTCTTCCAGGGACAAAGGCGGTTTGGCACGGAGAATTAATAGACTTTAACACTTTTTTAAGTCCCCCTGCCAAAAGCTTAACAACCACTTTGTACATGCACCCCAACAAACAAATGAGTCTATAGTCGTCCAATCCCAAGGGATTTTGTTTCTTTGGAATTAAAGTCAAGAAAGAAGAGGTAATTACCCTGGATATGGAACTCCCTCCGAAAAAATAATTGAAGAAATTAAAGAAATCTTCTTTAAGAAACGACCAACATTTCTTTATAAAAAGAAAGGAGTATCCATCCGGACCCGGGCTTTTATCCCCACCACACTCCCACACTGCTTCTTTAATCTCACTTCGGAGAAAAGGTTTCTCAATCTCCTCCGCCTCTTCCCTACTTAAGGAGTTGAAAGAAATCCCTTGAAACAACGGTATACTTTCTTCCGGTTCAATGAATTTCTCCCCGAAGTGCTTGAAAACCACCTCCCTAACTTCTTCAACCGACTCCGCCAATCCCTCCGTAGAGAGAATCAGACCTAAGTGATTATTCCTTCTTCTTTGTTTTGTTACCTTGTGGAAAAACTGCTATTAGAGTCTCCTTCCTTAATCCAGCTCAATCTTGATTTTTGCAAGAGCATATTTTATTTTATTATCAAATTCCTCCAAAACTAGCTACTCGCTTCCTTCCTAAACTCAATAGTGCTTTCAAAATTAATCTATCATCGACCACATTCAAATTGGGAACCCTATCTTCCATTTCTAAATCGATTTTGATAAACACCTCTTTGTTCCAACTTCTTAATTTATCTTTTAAAAGCCTTAGTTTTTCTTATAAACATAATCTCCTCTTCCTTCCACCCTCAAATTTTTCCACTCGTTTTCCACAAAAGGAATGAAGGAGTCGAAGCTAAACCATTCATTATTGAATCTAAATGGTTTTGGACCCCAATTTTTGTAATCCTTCATTATCCAAATAGGACAATGGTCCGAAATATCCCTATCACTAATTATTTGACCTGTCACCTGCCATCTAGTCACAACAACACTCAACATGAGAAAATGGTCAATTCTACTCATCGACTTCCCATCACCGCTAAACCAAGAAAACTTTTTCCCTTTGCAAGGGATATCCACCAACGAAGTTTTGACAATAAATTCCGTAAAAAGCTCCGCTTCTCTTTTATGCGCGATATCCGCTCTCCCCTTCCTTTCTCTAGTATTTTTAATTGTATAAAAATCTCCTCCCATAATCCATTCACCATCCTTGAATTTCTCCTTCAACTCAAGCAAATCATTCCATAACGCATTCTTTTTATTCGGCACACAAGGCCAGTACACATTAACAACGTAATAATAATTATTCTCCCATCAAACTTTTATGCCCAAGTACCCTCTCCTTTGAAGCTATTCAATACCTCCACTTTATCATTCCATAATATGAGTAATCCTCCCGACCTTCCTAAAGAATTGGAATAAGAAAACCCCACTTCCGGAGAAGACCAAAAACTTTTCGCCAAAGAGTCGTCCATGTTAACCACCTTAGTTTCTTGGATCAAAAACACATCCGCATTACCTTTTTTATCAACGAACTAATCCTCCTTCTTTTGAGTGCATTCACTCCCCCTCTAATATTCATAGAACTAATAATCATTGCACACCGTTTTTTGACTCCTTCCTTACATCCCCCTTTATTCCTCCCATTTGCTCCAAACTCTCAATCCTACTAATTAATTTGCTCCTCCCCTCCGCTTATACTACACCTAACACAACAATAGCTGAACACAACTTGCCGCCAATGTCAATCTCCATAAACCTCCATTGTCTTCTGTTATTTCTACAAATGTCAGATTCTTCCTTTTGAACACCGTAACAAACCGATTTATATGCACTGTTAATGCTACTCTCCATCTCTGGAAAATTCTTCACTAATTGCCCCTTTAAGGGACCTGTGGAAGCATTTCCCTTGACTTTTCCCTTCCTTACCTGAGATGAAATACCACCAACCAAATTAAACTTCTTCCTACCTCATCCCTTGCTTAAACCTACCATGTCATTAATGAATTTCAGCCTCAATTTTTTCTTTCCCTTCGCCACCGTGTTAGTCTTTGCAATGGTAATAGAGCATCCAACCATGCTAGGAACCTCCTCTAAACCGCAGCTAGAACATGCAATATTCATGGCTACATTATGAGTTACCATATTTTCCCCCAGCTGGACAGCATCCGCTCTGTTCCGAACCTTCATTAAAGCTTCATCAAAATTCTCAAAAACATTACCCACATTGGCCGGTCCAACCTCGTAAACCTTCTCTTTTTGCAACTGGACCAGAAGATCGTCACCAATCTCTTTGTTCCTTTCGCAACTATTCTCAAATTCCTGCCTATCAACATGGTCTAAATATTGATCTAAACTATCCCCCGATATTTCCGTGTTTAAGTCTTCGTTCCTAACACTATTTTCATAACATCATAGATCCTCCGATTCAGAGGATGAGATAGCTATAGAGGAGAGTGGTTTAGAATTACCTGTAAAACTGCTGGAGTGCCCCCAATCATCCTCCCTGGCCATTTGATTGCCTTCCCGTCAATGTTAAGAGTGAGGGAATACGGAGTATGAAACGTCAAATGCACCTTAACTAAAATTACCGCGACGTCAAAAGCACAACCCTTCATTGTCGTCTCATTAATACATACAAATGTGCCCCACGATTCTTCAAGTGCCACAAAGAAGTCAGAATGCCAAGAGTGAATAGGTAAACGTACACTCAAAACCACGCCTCTCTGTATTCATCAATCATGTCTTCCTCCCACTTCCTGACTTTGCTGAACCAACTTCTCCACTAGTCATGTCCCTCCCCAATTAACTCTTATATAAATCCCTCTTCTGATTCTTCAAGCAAGCAAACATTTCCTCCTATAGGTGTGACTTTCACAGCAAACACACCCTTCATTTCCATGTATGTTTGTATGTTGTAAGTGGTTCCCGGTATAGTGACCTTCCCGAATAAGCCTTATCGAACCTCGGTCCGTGACTTCCCATCGACTTGTAACATAATATCTTTTCCCCATATGCATCTTCGCCTGCATCTTTCCCTTCCTTTAATGAACCTCCCATTACAACGTTGGCAAATGAACGATTGAATCTCTTTGTATCTCCCCCTCTTCTATAACCGTCATTCGAAAACTCTGACTGCTGAAATCCTCTTTCCTTCACCTTCTGAACTCCTTCGTTCCCCCTTGACCCATCTCATACCGTGGAAGATTAACATGGATTTTTTTGTCCCCAATCACCACATTATCGAAACGAACCATTATCAACCTCCGATCTAACACCTCCATGAATCTTACGAAACCAAATCATTTACCAAATTTGTTTCTTATAGGAGAAATCGCCACTTCAATCACATTCCCTATGCACCCGAATAGAGCGAACATATCCTTTGCACTTGAAGCTTCTGGAAATTCTGAAACATAAAACGAAGTCACCTCCTTGGGATGAAGAGGCAAATTGCATTTCTATCCAGCCATCGGAAAAGAATTTGACCCGCCATCGTGCACGGATAAAAACGAGTAACTTTTGAATTTATAGTGTAACGATAACGACAACTCGGATATCTTTCTCACAAGGATTCTTGTTGATTATCAACCAATGGTAAGTGTTGCACCCCAAAATTTGCCCTCTTTATTTGAGCTATAAGTTATCAAAGACGTTTATTTCTTCGTTCAAAAATGGAAGAAAAATAATAAAGAGTTATCATGGTTTTAAGGAGATATGGCGTGAAATTTGGCTTTAACGATGAAAATACGAGAAACTTCATAAGTCTTATCTGGAAGGTGCTATGAATTGGGTTCTCGCGTGGCCCAGATTGTTTCAAATTTCTCTACAACTTTCGTGTTTGACCGAGAAACCAATTCCATGAGGAAGGTTGTCGAATTTGCAAATTATTGAAGCTTTTGCAGAGAAAAATGGTGTTGAATGTAGGCTTTCGGGCCTTAAAACTTCATCTCGCATGATACGCTTGTCAGATTCGCTCGAGATTTTTAATGCAGCTCCATGCCATTATCCCCGAGATTTCATTTGTTTGTGTCGTCGACCAATTATGCATCGAAAATGCCCAGCATTTTGAAGAACGTCGTGATTTTTTAGGGAAAAGTGTGCTTTCGGGTATGTCGCGACAAGTTTGAAAATTCATAACATCTTCGATTTTTATCGTATGAAGTCTATTCCAGCGGAATTTTCTCAAAAATTTCGTTAGCTTCGATTCTTCGTCACACATGCTTGTTCAGATTTTGAGCCGAAGATATATTTTTATCGAGTTCTTTGAGCGGTACTCACAAAATTCTGCACAGTCGCGCCAGATGAATCGGCGTTTCTCGTCATTCAAACGCGCGTAATTTCTACATCGATTATCGAATTGAGACGATTCTCGTGGATATGAGTGACAAATTTAGTCATCTTCGAGTAGACGTTGGTCCCATTTTTGAATTTTGCACCGAGACACATTTCTTCAAAAACGAGCAAAAAAGAGATAATTAAGGGGCGTCACTATATAAATCATTTTCCCACTTTTTCTCTCATAACTTCAATTCATCAAAATTCTGAAAAACACTTTCGCTCAATTCTCTCTCAATTTTCTTGGATCAAAACTACAAAAACTCACAAAAACTTCATCAATCATCATCAATTCAAGATCAAATTTCAAGAACAAATGAAGATTAAAGAAAGCATCAAGATCCTTTCCGCCGATTGAAGTGTCACACGCCTCTCTCCCTCTCCTAGTGTATTGCACTCCACTCTCCTCCTCTCATCTCTTGGATTTCGTTCGTGTTTGCGTTTGTGTTCATCCGATCTTATTCTCTTCGTTCGATCCGGTAAATTCACTATAAACCTTGCTAGGTCGTTGATTTTGTTGCTTATTTCGACATTGACCATGATGATTTTTGATTATGGATGATAGATCTATGATAATTGATGATGATAATTACTTGTTGATTGGATGATTCATGTTGATCTTGATTATTTGATTGAATTTGAGATTTACCGGTGAATTGTTGTTGATGATACATGCATGTTGCTTATGATCCAAGAAATTGCATGCTAAGTGTTCGATAATTTGAGTGTGTGAAGTGTTTGTGCTTAATTTTGAGTTTTAGCATGAGATAACGAGTTGTTGATTGATGATACACGACTATTGTGCTTAATTGAATAAATTTAAGTTTCAGTGATGAATTAATCTTGATGATATGTTCACAATGTCTAAGATCTAGTTTTTGCATGAGAAGTGTTTGTTAAAATGCTTAATTGAGATTCTTGAGTGGGAATTCATCGAGCCTTATGGTTATTGAGCCTTATTTGTTGTTACTTGTTGATAATGATCAAATCCGGCATCGGTTAAAATCTCTCTTTATTAGTTGCACCATACTTGTTCATGTTTTGTTAGCACGTCGTGTGTCGACTCATTGCTATTGTTTTCATTTGCCAAAGCATGAAATGTTTGTTAACAAGGTGTTTAAATTATGCACTCATTGATATATGAAGTCATGGTTAATCGTGGATGCTTGATCTTGCTTTTGATGCTCATAATTTGCTCTTCATGCTCATGTTGCGACACCGACAAGTAAATTGTTTGGGTATCATTCAATGTTAATTTTCATGCATGAATTGAATCCTAAACATGGAAAATGTGAATGCTCTTGGCTTTTAAAATTGCATGTTGTATCGTTGTTCGTTTGGTGGTCATTTGTGGCGGACCGCATTTTGGTTGCTTTCGCGAGAATGGTGTTTTTTTGGCTGTTTGTGTTGAGTGGGTATGCTCAGGCCGACCCTGTAGGTCAATGCATAGCTTTTCTGGCCTGTCTCGGGTTTGCTCAAGTCGAACCTTAGGTCGACGCATAGTTTCTTTCAAGTCGACGCATGGTCCTTTCGGGTCGACGCATAGACTTTCTTTCCAGGCCCGGGTTTGCTCAGGCCGACCCTTCAGGTCGACACATGCCCTGTTCAGGTCGACGCATGATTTCTTCAAGTCGACGTAGAGCTGTGTTTTTTGCTTGTTTTACTTCCTAACTTCAATCTTTCATATCTTTTAGCTCGTAACTCCGATTTGCATGTTCTTTATATCGTTGGAAAGCTTGTGAAACGTGCTATCTCATAAGATGATTGGTATTGATTGATTGTAGGTTATTCATGTTTGTTTTCCCTTTGACATTTGTTATCCATTTCATGTTTGCGTTAATTGTTCATTTTCTCTTAGCTTATAATGCAATAACGCAATTCCGATTGTGGTGTTTGTTATCTCTAACTTGTGTGCTAGTGTGCAAGGCATTTGGAAAGTTACCGAGCGACGCTTACCTCATTTGTATTCCGCTTTATTTGCGGGACACAATCTCATTTCCTCGTTTCGTGCTCTCATCTTGGAGACACGTCTCTTTTACTTTATACCTGTTTGTTTGGATTGCTTCTTCCTCTTGCAGGTGTATTGTAATTGTGCTCGATGCACGTGTCAATGCGTGATTTATTTTCACGACGTCGGCCCTCATTTGCATGGCATCTGGCCAAGCCCTCGAAAGATGCTCTATTTTTGTTGGTGTGTTTATATTTATGCTTTGCGGCAGGGAGTCACGGTGTAATAAGGCCTTTAAAGGCACTCCGTTAAGTCCTCATGGAAGGCATGCGGAAAGGGTTAGCAATCAACCCCTGCCCAGTCTCATCGAGTCCGTTTAGTAAGCGCATACTACGCATTGCTTGCTTCTGAATTAGCACCAGATCCTGTTATCATGTATGTCAAGTAAAGGGTCCATGCAATCGCACCCCTACATTTCTTAGCTCACGCCGACCAACGTTGATGCTCGGTATACACACGCAGCGTCTTCTTTTTAGCTCTGTGACGACTTGGTTGCCGAGAGGACTCGCTCCTCTTGTCTATGGACCGATCACTTTTTGCGAGGTCTAATGCTTGGTTGACTCGAGTGATCCGCTCCCCTTGGCTATGGTGGGGCCGCTTTTCTACTACTCGGCCTGCGCCGGTGGTTTTGTTTGCTTTACGAGTGGAGCTCGGTTGTGTGATACTTTTGTTTGCATTCGCTTTTCCCCATAGGTTGTTAGGCTAGTTTAGACCTGCACCCTTTGTATGATAACATAGGTAGCAAGCTTTCCCCCTTTGCTTAGGTTTTCCTCATGCATTCTTTAAAACACAAACCAAACTCTTTAATTTTCTTTTCTTAAGAGCTTGTTATTTCCTCTCTATTACCAAGCGTAAGACTCCAAAGTTCGAGCAGCGGAGTGCGAATGTAACTCGTTCACCTAAAAAACACAAAACAAACTGAAACTAGTTAGCTGATCTACAGTATCTCTGATTCCTCAAAAAGGATACGTAGGCAGCGGGGTAGGGCCCGTGCAAGTATGACTCTTTCTTTTCCCTAAATTTTGCATGCATTTTAGTCCAGATTAGCGTAGATTTGTTACACACCCATAGTTTTAGACGCAAGCGTGGATACCATCGAGTACGATGGGTGTGAGGGGTGCTAACACCTTCCCCTCGCGTAACCGACTCCCTTACCCTTTTTCTCTGGTCGTGAGACCGTTGTTTTGTTTCGTGGTTTGCTGGCATTCCCTTCCTTTTCAGGATAAATATGTTTGTGGCGACTCTGTTAATTTTCGCGGTAGCGACAGCAAGTCGATTTAGGGGGGTTTGTTTTAGATTTCTATTAGGAAAATAATGAAAATAAGTGATTATCTAAATAAGCTAAAACGAAAATTCTACTAGTTCGGGTACCGACTTATCACTGGTTCATAAAACATCAATCCCCTAAGCGAATTCTATTTCCCTACCGATTACAATACCAATTAACAAGCGAAATTGATATAATAAGATTTCATTCCTTTTTCCGAATTAAGCAAACAGATCAGCAAAATCACGAATTAAGCAAATGTGATTCTAATCTACGCAGTTTAACGATTAAGCAACGATAAAATACGATAAAGGTAAAGGAAAATCAATCAATCAGTATAAATCAATAGTATTCTATATAACTCAAATTAAGCAAACAAGACATATAGATTAATATTTAAGGGGAAAAGAAATTGCATTAAAGATTAAAAACTTCAAAGTATATGGAAAGCGTAACTAGCAGAATTTGCCTTAGGGATTAGTTCCTCATGATTCATACCAAAGCTTCCAAAGTATTTTTCGTGAATAGCGAATACGTCAATCGTCAATTGTACAACCAAACCTAGGTACTAGAGAGAACCTAACGGTTTACAGCCCAACTGGGTCAAATACATAACCCAGCCCAATACAAATGACCCAAAACTAAATAAAAACTAATGCTGCAACTTCTAACGCAATTCTGGAAAATATACACTCCGTATCTGACTTTGACTCCAACACAAAAGTTGTACATCTTTCTCTTAGCTTTCCAGCAATTATTAGATCGCGTCAATCAAATTCTCGGCGCTCCAATTACGGTTGTTTTAGCGCAGACTGCAAATGCTAAAAATAAAGTGCGAAAATGAAATTACGAATAATATCAATTACGCATTTTTTGCTACAAACTCTTCTTCGGTTAAGATTGCACTGATAGGTACTAATCTTGCACACTAAGGATATTGTAAGAACACTACTCCGCAATTGTGTAGTCATACGTCTCCTACATATACGAATCAATCTGAATCATGTTATTATGCGTAAGACTAACTTGCTCATCCTCCTCTCTTTCATTTTGGTGCAACCACATTAAGCCTGTTATTTCCACACACTCATAGTAAGGCTACCGGTTAGTGACTCTGATCCTTTTTGCATGGGATTCTAGTACCTAAATAGTATAACCCTTTGCTTACTCAGTTGTAGTTGCGGGGGATCGGACTGTAATCCGCCCTACCAAGTTCAGCACCAGAAACCTCTGAACCAACTAACATCGGCTTCATTATGTAGAGCATGTGTGAGATAGTGCCGACTGTAAAGATAAACTACTCAAGAGAAGAATGAGAATTCAAGGTTATGTCATAATAAGTATTCAAATTAACTTCCATATGCAGGAGACTTACGGTGTTAAGACGATACCGATCTTGTGAACTTTTCCCAAGTCTCCACAACTAACCACAAATTAATCTATAGCCTAAAACTTTCACAAAGATGATTTTTTTAAGAACTGAAAACAAAACAAAAACAAAAAAAAATTGAAAGAAAACAAAACAAATAAATGATTCCCTGCCCCACACTTAAGACATATATTATCCTTAATGAAAGAACATAAATATAAAATAAGAGTGAGAGAAAGGATAGAACACACCCGAGTAGTCAAGGAGGATATGCGATCACATATGCAGCCTTTCTCAAAAATATATATTCTACATTTTCTTCTTCCAAAGTGGGGATTGTTAGAACAAGATTGAGAATCTATGTTCAGAATCTGGATTTGATGATAACAAGCATATATTTTGTGAGTAACAATGTTATTACTAATGATTTCATTAAGAATGTAGGTACTACAAGCCTTATATGACAACATCAGAAGTTCTGCGAAATTACAAGATCTCACTCAGACAAGAGCCACACTAATATACATGAAGATTCGTTAAAGGAAGAAGATCACATGAACAGCAGATCAGAAGTTCTGATAGAGTAACGTAGTGACATACAAAAAGCTCTTAACAGCAAAGACACATGTGGATAAAGAAAAGAAAATGCAATATCAGCCTAATAAAAAATTGAGAACCAAAAGAAAAACCGTTACAAACATCATCATCAGCAAAACGGCTGCAACAAGATTAATGGAACAACACCCGAGGATGATTGAAGAAGCAACCCACATGCAGCTCGTTGAAGAAATAAAAAATAGATAAAGTAACACACCAGCATTTAATATGCTCTCCAAAGATCAAGATAACAGATACGATCAAAAAGGGTATAAATAGAAGAAAAATTCATGATGGAGCGAGTGGCTCAAAAAAAGACGAGTGGCTCAAAAAAAGATGAGTCGCTCAAAAAAAGATGAGGGGCTCAAAATTGAAATATCACTAAAGTGGTTAAAAGATGAAATGAAGCAATCTGAATCACCATCAAAGTTGAAGATCAATGCAAGAAGAAAACTTGAATAAGAATTTATGTTCTTAATCTGCTTAAAGAAAAGAGTTGAAGATCAAAGCAAGAAGCAATATTGAATAAGAGTTGATGTTCTTAATCTGCTTACAGAAAAGAGTTGAAGATCAAATCAAGAAGCAATCGTGAATAAGAATTGATGTTCTTAATCTGCCTTAAGAAAAGAATAGAAGATCAAAGCAAGAAGCAATCCTGAATAAGAACAGTTATTCTCTATCTGCTTGAAAAGAAGAATAAGAGATCAAAACAAAAGGCAATTCAGAATAGATATTACGTTCTCAATATACTCTTGAAGAAGAATTAAAGATGAAGATCAACTAGAAGAAGCGCTCAACAACTGAAGCTAGAGCTCTTACACTACCTACTCATACCAATTTAGGATCTCATCAGAAGATGAAGACAAGAAGACTTCAATGGATATTCACTTAAAACAATTACTTGTCATACAGTTTGTACTTAGAACATCTGCTTATTAGGAAGCACTGTATTAAAACCAATCTAAATTTCTGATGATGCCTTGAGCGACCAAGAAATGGTCAAAAGCTTGAGAAGACAATGATGATGATCATTGTGGAAATTATATTGGAGACCATGTGATGGTAAGAAGTTCAGGAGTCAATGGATGTTATATCTCGCGAAGATCACTGCACCGTCCATTGCAGTAAGTCACAAGCAGTTGGCTTGCACGGTGTAACACCCCTTTTCTAACCCCAAATATATCATACAATCACACAGAGTAAGCATGCATAAATGAAAAGGGCGTCACATGTTATTTTCATCATAATGAAAACCTAAAGCAAAACATCCAACATTCTTAATATGCAAAGATCATATTTGTAACACAATGTAAATCTCATACTTTCATACATTATGCATAAACGCTTGCGGAAAAACAATTGAATTGCTATTAAAATTTCAGTGAATATATCCCATACTATATTCATCTACCAAATTCGAATTAACATCAAATCCACAATTTTGGCTACATAGCCTTAAAACAAAATATCCGAGATCTCCAACAAATACATCCGAATATCCAACAAAACATAGAGAATAGCAATATCCAAACATAAGCATAAGTCTACATAAAATTCCCCCCCAAGTGTTACATGATCAGAGCATATGACTCACTACCTAATCCAATAACAAACTCTGGAGCTCCTCGGCTAAATCCTCGGACAAGCTACTACTCGTCGGAACCTGCACGTTACCAACGAAGGATAACATTCAAACAGAAGGGTGAGAATTCAACTTCTTATAGAAATCATAATAATGGGAAATGTAAACATAAACAAGCATACATTTCACTATTCATCACACTTCTCAATTAGGCAATTCACATATCACATACCAAACATCATTCCAAAACAAATCACATGTATACAAGGCAATCACATAACACACAATGTGACTCGAAATGCAACAAATGTGACTCAATGCATGTGGTACCCAATGTGAATCCAATGTTTCACCGCTTTCCGATTCAATGTTTAGAATCCAAACCACGCTTCCGATCCGGACAAGATCAAAGCCAATACGCCTATCTCCAATTAAGGATCACGTCTTCTACGCCTATTTCGAACGGCGCATAAAACGGAGTTACGGATCAAAAGTTATGGTCTTTACAAAAACAAGCTCAGTTAGGTCGACTCAAAACTCCTCTAGGTCGACACAAGCTCAGTTAGGTCGACTCAAAACTCCTCTAGGTCGACGCAAGCTCAGTTAGGTCGACTCAAAACCCCTCTAGGTCGGCCTAACAGAAGGAAAAACAGATTTTTGGCATTCTGGACTGTTTAGGTCGACTCAGGTTCTGCATAGGTCGACCCAGGCTGCGTGAAAACTCAGATTTCACCATTTTTCTCCCCTAATCACCTCATACAACACCCATTAACCCATATACAATTCATACACCAATTGAAAACAAATTTTTCACATATACAAGGTTCCTAAACATGTTTCTAACCATGGGTCATCCATACAACACATTGAACATGAACAAACCACAAAAATCCAATTGATTTCACATAAACCCTATCATTTTCTAAATTCATGAAATGGAAGAATAGAAAGCATACACAACATTACCCAATCATATAATCTATAAGAACTTGTATTCAAACCCTTACCTCTTGAATTTCTCCTTCTAACTTCAAGAAATCTACAATCCTCTTCTCTTCTCTCTTCTACTCTTTTGCCTCTTTTCTCTTCTCTACTTTTCTTTCTATCTTTCTATCTAATTTAGGTTAACTCATAAAATTCTCTTCTAACTCTCATTAGCTCATTGGGCTTAACCCATCCATTATCCTCATTTCTAATTCCCATTAAGCCCAATAGCTAATTCTAATAAAATTCTACAATTTATTAATTAGCTAAGTAATATATTACCACAAAATCAAATAATTATTACTCAAACAATAATTAAATAAACACATAAACAATACCAATTATCAAATAATCCTAATTAATCAAAATATAATAAAAATAGGATGTTACAACTCTCCCCCACTTAAAAGATTTTCGGCCTCGAAAATTACCTCAAACAAACAACTCCAGATACGATTCCTTCATCTTATCCTCGAGTTCCCAAGGGATATTACCATCGGCGACTCCACCCCATATCACTTTCACCAAAGCAATCTCCTTACCACGAAGCTTCTTCACCTCTCGATCTTCAATTCGCATAGGTGATGTATCAACCGTCAAATTATCCCTTACTTGAACATCATCTAATTGAACAACATGCGATGGATCCGGAATGTACCTCCTCAATTGAGACACATGGAACACATCGTGAAGATTAGAAAGAGACGGTGGCAATGCAATCCGATATGCCACTTCACCTACTCTCTCCGAAATCTGATACGGACCAATGAAACGCGGCGTCAACTTACGCGATTTCAATGCTCTACCAACACCCGTTATTGGCGTAACTCAAAGAAACACATGATCATCCTTCTCAAACTCAAGAGCCTTCCTCCTCTTATCATGGTAACTCTTCTGACGACTTTGAGAAGTCTTCATCTTCTCTTGAATCATCTTAATCTTATTCGTAGTCTCTTGAATCAACTCGGGTCCAACCACAGCACTCTCTCCCGATTCATACCAACACAAAGGAGTTCCACACCTTCTGCCATAAAGAGCCTCAAAAGGTGCCATTCCAATACTCGAATGGAAACTGTTGTTATACGTAAACTCAACCAAAGGTAAGAAACTATTCCAATTTCCTCCTTGTTCCAAAACACAAGACCTCAAAAGATCTTCAAGCGACTGAATAGTTCTCTCCGATTGACCATCAGTTTGCGGATGATACGCCGAACTCAAACGCAACTTCGTACCCAAAGCACTTTGCAAACCCTCCCAAAATCTCGAAGTGAACCTTGGATCTCTATCCGAAACGATACTTGACGGAATACCATGTAAACACACAATCTTCTCAATGTATAACTTAGCAAGTCTCTCCATCGAATAGTCCATCCTCATCGGAATAAAATGAGCACATTTCGTCAATCTATCCACAACGACCCAAATTGCCTCACAATTACTCGATGTCCTTGGTAAACCCGAAACAAAATCCATAGAGATACTATCCCACTTCCACTCGGGAATAGATAACGGTTGCATCAAACCAGACGGCTTTTGATGTTCAATCTTCGACTTTTGACAAGTCAAACATGAATAAACAAACTCCACTATATCTTTCTTCATACCTTGCCACCAAAACAATTTCCTCATGTCTTGATACATTTTAGTAGCACCGAGATGAATACTCAAACCACTTCTATGCCCTTCCTCAAGAATTCTCTTTCTCAAATCCATAACATCCGGGATACAAACTCGATCACAACATCTCACAATTCCATTCTCGTCAATCCGAAAATCACCACCTTTATCTTGGTTAATCAAGGTAATAATGTCAACCAATTTTAAATCCGATTTCTGACCTTCTCTAATATCATCCAAAATACCACTCGTAAGCTTTAACATACCAAGTTTAACACACGTAGTCGTCGCTTCACAAACCAAACTCAAATCCCTAAATTGCTCCAACAATTCCAATTCTCGAATCATCAACATAGACACATGTAATGATTTCCTACTCAATGCATCGGCTACAACATTTGCTTTTCCAGGATGGTAGTTCAAACTAAAATCATAATCTTTCAAGAATTCTAACCATCTTCGTTGCCTCATATTCAACTCTTTCTGATCAAACAAATACTTTAAACTCTTGTGATCGCTGAAAACATCAAACCTTGAACCAAACAAATAATGCCTCCAAAGTTTCAACACAAACACAACGGCGGCCAACTCTAAATCATGTGTCGGATAATTCCTCTCATGAACTTTAAGTTGCCTTGAAGCATAAGCTACCACTTGCCCTTTTTGCATCAAAACACCTCCCAAACCCAACAATGAAGCATCACAATACACCACAAACGGTTCAAACGGATCCGGTAAAATCAAAATAGGAGCAGAAGTCAATCTTCTCTTAAGCTCTTGAAAATTCGATTCACATTGCGAAGTCCAAATGAAAGCTTGTCCTTTTCTAGTCAACAACGTCAACGGCAAAGATAACTTAGAAAATCCTTCAATGAACTTCCTATAATAACCAGCCAAACCAAGAAAACTCACTTCCTTTAACCAAAATTCGCACTTAGAAAGCTTAGCAAACAACCTCTTCTCCTTCAACACTGACAACACAATTCTTAAATGTTCAGCATGATCACCTTCACTCTTGGAATAGATCAAAATATCATCAATGAACACAACCACAAACTGATCCAGATAATCATGTAAAATCCTATTCATATACTCCATGAATACACCAGGTGCATTAGTCACACCAAATGGCATAACAAAATACTCATAATGACCATACCTCGTCCTAAAAGCAGTCTTCTGAATATCCTCCGCCTTCACACGAATCTGATGATACCCAGACCTCAAATCAATCTTGCTAAACACACAAGCTCCAACCAACTGATCCATCAAATCATCAATCCTTGGAAGTGGATACTTGTTCTTAATCGTTACTTTGTTCAATTGCCTATAATCAACACAAAGTCTCATAGAACCTTCCTTCTTTTTAACCAACAAAACAGGTGCACCCCACGGCGATACACTAGGACGAATAAACTTCTTCTCCAACAAATCCTCAAGTTGACTCTTCAACTCTTTCAACTCAGAAGCAGACATTCTATACGGAGCCATCGATACAGGACTAGTTCCAGGAACTAAATCAATCGAAAACTCAACTTCACGTTCCGGCGGCAAATCACTTACATCCTCAGGAAATACCTCCGCAAAATCACAAACTATTGGCAATTCATTAATGGTTCTCCTTTCACGCACATCTAAGGTTGCCAATAACATAAACAATTAAGCCCCATCTTGAACAGATTCACCAACTTGCTTCGCAGACAAAAACAAACCTTCCTTAACACTAATCTCAGGAAAGATAACCGTCTTGTCAAAACAGTTGATATACACACGATTAAATTCTAACCAATTCATACCCAAAATCACATCAAGTTGTTCTAACGGAAGACAGACCAAATCAATCCCAAAATCTCTACCAAAAATACTCAAAGGACAATTCAAGCACACAAAAGAAGTAGACATAGAACCCATAGCAGGTGTATCAATAACCATACTTCTACGCATATCAGATAACACAAGATTCAATCTCTTAGCACAATCCAAAGAAATGAAAGAATGTGTCGCACCGGTATCAATAATAGCAATCAAAGGTGTACCATTAATGAAGCACGTACCTTGGATTAGCCTATCATCGGTAGAAGCCTCCGCTCCAAACAATGCAAACACTTTCCCTTTCGCTTGTTCCTTCTTTGGCTTATCACATTTGGTGCTAATGTGACCTTGCTCACCACAGTTGTAACAAGTCACACTCGAACCAACTCCACACTTGTTTGCCTTGTGACCAATCTTGCCACACTTGAAGCATGTCACAGAATCCTTACCATAATCAATAGCACGATGACCTTCACTACCACATTTGAAACACTTAAGAGGAGTGGAAGTTCCTCCCCCACTTGACTTCTTGCCAAAACCAAATTGTTTCTTCTTATCATCATACGGTTTCCCACGAAATTGGCCTTTCTTCTCATTCATAGTCTTGTAGTGAGAAGCACTCTCCCTACTATCCTCATCATAGATACGACTCTTGTTAACCAACTCCGTAAAACGAGTAATTTGTTGGTAACCAATCGCCTTCTTGATGTCATGCCTCAAACCATTCACAAACTTCAAACACTTAGATCTCTCTGCATTCATAGTATTGTAGTGAGGACAATACTTGATAAGCTCTTGAAATCTAGCAGCATATACAGCAACAGTACCATTTCCTTGCTTCAACTCAAGGAATTCCACTTCTTTCTTTCCACGGCAATCTTCTGGAAAATAGTTTTCCAAAAACGAATCGCGGAAAAGATCCCAAGTAACTTGAGTACCCTCCTCATCAAATCTCTGAGCCATATTTCCCCACCAATCTTCAGCTTCCTTTTCCAGCATGTGAGTACCAAACTGCACTCTCTGAGCATCGGTACAATTCATGACCCGAAAAATCTTCTCAATCGCCTTCAACCAAGCTTGAGCTTTATTCGGTTCATGCTCTCCCGCAAAGATACGAGGATTGTTCCTCTGGAACTTCCCCAAAGCACGATACTCATCATCATCACCATTCCGATTTCCAGCATTAACTTGAGGAATTTGACCAAGAGATCCAGCCAACATCCTCAATGCTTTAGCAATGGCATCATCATTCCTTCCAGCAACCATCGTCCTAAAACAACCAACAACCCAAAACAAACAAAACAGTATCGATCGTGTCAGATACACAAATCTAATACAACGGAATTAATTACATTAACGACTTTGACCAACTGGTCGACCATGCTCTGATACCACTAATGTAACACCCCTTTTCTAACCCCAAATATATCATACAATCACACAGAGTAAGCATGCATAAATGAAAAGGGCGTCACATGTTATTTTCATCATAATGAAAACCTAAAGCAAAACATCCAACATTCTTAATATGCAAAGATCATATTTGTAACACAATGTAAATCTCATACTTTCATACATTATGCATAAACGCTTGCGGAAAAACAATTGAATTGCTATTAAAATTTCAACGAATATATCCCATACTATATTCATCTACCAAATTCGAATTAACATCAAATCCACAATTTTGGCTACATAGCCTTAAAACAAAATATCCGAGATCTCCAACAAATACATCCGAATATCCAACAAAACATAGAGAATAGCAATATCCAAACATAAGCATAAGTCTACATAAAATTCCCCCCCAAGTTTTACATGATCAGAGCATATGACTCACTACCTAATCCAATAACAAACTCAGGAGCTCCTCGGCTAAATCCTCGGACAAGCTACTACTCGTCGGAACCTGCACGTTACCAACGAAGGATAACATTCAAACAGAAGGGTGAGAATTCAACTTCTTATAGAAAACATAATAATGGGAAATGTAAACATAAACAAGCATACATTTCACTATTCATCACACTTCTCAATTAGGCAATTCACATATCACATACCAAACATCATTCCAAAACAAATCACATGTATACAAGGCAATCACATAACACACAATGTGACTCGAAATGCAACAAATGTGACTCAATGCATGTGGTACCCAATGTGAATCCAATGTTTCACCGCTTTCCAATTCAATGTTTAGAATCCAAGCCACGCTTCCGATCCGGACAAGATCAAAGCCAATACGCCTATCTCCAATTAAGGATCACGTCTTCTACGCCTATTTCCAATTAAGGATCAACGTCTCTTACCATGTGAACCCAAGTTTCACCGCTTCCACAATAAAGCCGACCATGCTATGAATGTATGTACAAATACCAACAAATTATGCAATTAAGATTTTCTCATCAATCTTAACTTACCGCATAACGCCATAATCCAACTCTATGAATTATCCACCAATTGTACACAACATTCACAACACAATTAACAAATTCAACAAGGCATAACAACCATCATATATCCAATCACACACATCATGATTACATCTACACAAGGTGTTCCAACAATGGATATACATCACATACTAACATAACGCACAAGAGGCAATTACACATCATTCCATTCAATAACATCACAATTAATCAATCATGTACAATTAAATCCTATACTATCATATAGAGTATCACGATAGCTTTCCAACGCTTCGAACGGCGCATAAAACGGAGTTACGGATCAAAAGTTATGGTCTTTACAAAATCAAGCTCAGTTAGGTCGACTCAAAACTCCTCTAGGTCGACGCAAGCTCAGTTAGGTCGACTCAAAACTCCTCTAGGTCGACGCAAGCTCAGTTAGGTCGACTCAAAACCCCTCTAGGTCGGCCTAACAGAAGGAAAAACAGATTTTTGGCATTCTGGACTGTTTAGGTCGACTCAGGTTCTGCATAGGTCGACCCAGGCTGCGTGAAAACTCAGATTTCACCATTTTTCTCCCCTAATCACCTCATACAACACCCATTAACCCATATACAATTCATACACCAATTGAAAACGAATTTTTCACATATACAAGGTTCCTAAACATGTTTCTAACCATGGGTCATCCATACAACACATTGAACATGAACAAACCACAAAAATCCAATTGATTTCACATAAACCCTATCATTTTCTAAATTCATGAAATGGAAGAATAGAAAGCATACACAACATTACCCAATCATATAATCTATAAGAACTTGTATTCAAACCCTTACCTCTTGAATTTCTCCTTCTAACTTCAAGAAATCTACAATCCTCTTCTCTTCTCTCTTCTACTCTTTTGCCTCTTTTCTCTTCTCTACTTTTCTTTCTATCTTTCTATCTAATTTAGGTTAACTCATAAAATTCTCTTCTAACTCTCATTAGCTCATTGGGATTAACCCATCTATTATCCTCATTTCTAATTCCCATTAAGCCCAATAGCTAATTCTAATAAAATTCTACAATTTATTAATTAGCTAAGTAATATATTACCACAAAATCAAATGATTATTACTCAAACAATAATTAAATAAACACATAAACAATACCAATTATCAAATAATCCTAATTAATCAAAATATAATAAAAATAGGATGTTACAACTCTCCCCCACTTAAAAGATTTTCGGCCTCGAAAATTACCTCAAACAAACAACTCCAGATACGATTCCTTCATCTTATCCTCGAGTTCCCAAGGGATATTACCATCGGCGACTCCACCCCATATCACTTTCACCAAAGCAATCTCCTTACCACGAAGCTTCTTCACCTCTCGATCTTCAATTCGCATAGGTGATGTATCAACCGTCAAATTATCCCTTACTTGAACATCATCTAATTGAACAACATGCGATGGATCCGGAATGTACCTCCTCAATTGAGACACATGGAACACATCGTGAAGATTAGAAAGAGACGGTGGCAATGCAATCCGATATGCCACTTCACCTACTCTCTCCGAAATCTGATACGCACCAATGAAACGCGGCGTCAACTTATGCGACTTCAATGCTCTACCAACACCCGTTATTGGCGTAACTCGAAGAAACACATGATCATCCTTCTCAAACTCAAGAGCCTTCCTCCTCTTATCATGGTAACTCTTCTGACGACTTTGAGAAGTCTTCATCTTCTCTTGAATCATCTTAATCTTATTCGTAGTCTCTTGAATCAACTCTGGTCCAACCACAGCACTCTCTCCCGATTCATACCAACACAAAGGAGTTCCACACCTTCTGCCATAAAGAGCCTCAAAAGGTGCCATTCCAATACTCGAATGGAAACTGTTGTTATACGTAAACTCAACCAAAGGTAAGAAACTATTCCAATTTCCTCCTTGTTCCAAAACACAAGACCTCAAAAGATCTTCAAGCGACTGAATAGTTCTCTCCGATTGACCATCAGTTTGCGGATGATACGCCGAACTCAAACGCAACTTCGTACCCAAAGCACTTTGCAAACCCTCCCAAAATCTTGAAGTGAACCTTGGATCTCTATCCGAAACGATACTTGACGGAATACCATGTAAACACACAATCTTCTCAATGTATAACTTAGCAAGTCTCTCCATCGAATAGTCCATCCTCATCGGAATAAAATGAGCACATTTCGTCAATCTATCCACAACGACCCAAATTGCCTCACAATTACTCGATGTCCTTGGTAAACCCGAAACAAAATCCATAGAGATACTATCCCACTTCCACTCGGGAATAGATAACGGTTGCATCAAACCAGACGGCTTTTGATGTTCAATCTTCGACTTTTGACAAGTCAAACATGAATAAACAAACTTCGCTATATCCTTCTTCATACCTTGCCACCAAAACAATTTCCTCATGTCTTGATACATTTTAGTAGCACCGGGATGAATACTCAAACCACTTCTATGCCCTTCCTCAAGAATTCTCTTTCTCAAATCCATAACATCCGGGATACAAACTCGATCACGACATCTCACAATTCCATTCTCGTCAATCCGAAAATCACCACCTTTATCTTGGTTAATCAAGGTAATAATGTCAACCAATTTTAAATCCGATTTCTGACCTTCTCTAATATCATCCAAAATACCACTCGTAAGCTTTAACATACCAAGTTTAACACACGTAGTCGTCGCTTCACAAACCAAACTCAAATCCCTAAATTGCTCCAACAATTCCAATTCTCGAATCATCAACATAGACACATGTAATGATTTCCTACTCAATGCATCGGCTACAACATTTGCTTTTCCAGGATGGTAGTTCAAACTAAAATCATAATCTTTCAAGAATTCTAACCATCTTCGTTGCCTCATATTCAACTCTTTCTGATCAAACAAATACTTTAAACTCTTGTGATCGCTGAAAACATCAAACCTTGAACCAAACAAATAATGCCTCCAAAGTTTCAACACAAACACAACGGCGGCCAACTCTAAATCATGTGTCGGATAATTCCTCTCATGAACTTTAAGTTGCCTTGAAGCATAAGCTACCACTTGCCCTTTTTGCATCAAAACACCTCCCAAACCCAACAATGAAGCATCACAATACACCACAAACGGTTCAAACGGATCCGGTAAAATCAAAATAGGAGCAGAAGTCAATCTTCTCTTAAGCTCTTGAAAATTCGATTCACATTGCGAAGTCCAAATGAAAGCTTGTCCTTTTCTAGTCAACAACGTCAACGGCAAAGATAACTTAGAAAATCCTTCAATGAACTTCCTATAATAACCAGCCAAACCAAGAAAACTCACTTCCTTTAACCAAAATTCGCACTTAGAAAGCTTAGCAAACAACCTCTTCTCCTTCAACACTGACAACACAATTCTTAAATGTTCAGCATGATCACCTTCACTCTTGGAATAGATCAAAATATCATCAATGAACACAACCACAAACTGATCCAGATAATCATGTAAAATCCTATTCATATACTCCATGAATACACCAGGTGCATTAGTCACACCAAATGGCATAACAAAATACTCATAATGACCATACCTCGTCCTAAAAGCAGTCTTCTGAATATCCTCCGCCTTCACACGAATCTGATGATACCCAGATCTCAAATCAATCTTGCTAAACACACAAGCTCCAACCAACTGATCCATCAAATCATCAATCCTTGGAAGTGGATACTTGTTCTTAATCGTTACTTTGTTCAATTGCCTATAATCAACACAAAGTCTCATAGAACCTTCCTTCTTTTTAACCAACAAAACAGGTGCACCCCACGGCGATACACTAGGACGAATAAACTTCTTCTCCAACAAATCCTCAAGTTGACTCTTCAACTCTTTCAACTCAGAAGCAGACATTCTATATGGAGCCATCGATACAGGACTAGTTCCAGGAACTAAATCAATCGAAAACTCAACTTCACGTTCCGGCGGCAAATCACTTACATCCTCAGGAAATACCTCCGCAAAATCACAAACTATTGGCAATTCATTAATGGTTCTCCTTTCACGCACATCTAAGGTTGCCAATAACATAAACAATTCAGCCCCATCTTGAACAGATTCACCAACTTGCTTCGCAGACAAAAACAAACCTTCCTTAACACTAATCTCAGGAAAGATAACCGTCTTGTCAAAACAGTTGATATACACACGATTAAATTCTAACCAATTCATACCCAAAATCACATCAAGTTGTTCTAACGGAAGACAGACCAAATCAATCCCAAAATCTCTACCAAAAATACTCAAAGGACAATTCAAGCACACAAAAGAAGTAGACACAGAACCCATAGCAGGTGTATCAATAACCATACTTCTACGCATATCAGATAACACAAGATTCAATCTCTTAGCACAATCCAAAGAAATGAAAGAATGTGTCGCACCGGTATCAATAATAGCAATCAAAGGTGTACCATTAATGAAGCACGTACCTTGGATTAGCCTATCATCGGTAGAAGCCTCCGCTCCAAACAATGCAAACACTTTCCCTTTCACTTGTTCCTTCTTTGGCTTATCACATTTGGTGCTAATGTGACCTTGCTCACCACAGTTGTAACACTCGAACCAACTCCACACTTGTTTTCCTTGTGACCAATCTTGCCACACTTGAAGCATGACACAGAATCCTTACCACAATCAATAGCACGATGACCTTCACTACCACATTTGAAACACTTAAGAGGAGTGGAAGTTCCTCCCCCACTTGACTTCTTGCCAAAACCAAATTGTTTCTTCTTATCATCATACGGTTTCCCACGAAATTGGCCTTTCTTCTCATTCATAGTCTTGTAGTGAGAAGCACTCTCCCTACTATCCTCATCATAGATACGACTCTTGTTAACCAACTCCGTAAAACGAGTAATTTGTTGGTAACCAATCGCCTTCTTGATGTCATGCCTCAAACCATTCACAAACTTCAAACACTTAGATCTCTCTACATTCATAGTATTGTAGTGAGGACAATACTTGATAAGCTCTTGAAATCTAGCAGCATATACAGCAACAGTACCATTTCCTTGCTTCAACTCAAGGAATTCCACTTCTTTCTTTCCACGGCAATCTTCTGGAAAATAGTTTTCCAAAAACGAATCGCGGAAAAGATCCCAAGTAACTTGAGTACCCTCCTCATCAAATCTCTGAGCCATATTTCCCCACCAATCTTCAGCTTCCTTTTCCAGCATGTGAGTACCAAACTGCACTCTCTGAGCATCGGTACAATTCATGACCCGAAAAATCTTCTCAATCGCCTTCAACCAAGCTTGAGCTTTATCCGGTTCATGCTCTCCCTCAAAGATACGAGGATTGTTCCTCTGGAACTTCCCCAAAGCACGATACTCATCATCATCACCATTCCGATTTCCAGCATTAACTTGAGGAATTTGACCAAGAGATCCAGCCAACATCCTCAATGCTTCAGCAATGGCATCATCATTCCTTCCAGCAACCATCGTCCTAAAACAACCAACAACCCAAAACAAACAAAACAGTATCGATCGTGTCAGATACACAAATCTAATACAACGGAATTAATTACATTAACGACTTTGACCAACTGGTCGACCATGCTCTGATACCACTAATGTAACACCCCTTTTCTAACCCCAAATATATCATACAATCACACAGAGTAAGCATGCATAAATGAAAAGGGCGTCACATGTTATTTTCATCATAATGAAAACCTAAAGCAAAACATCCAACATTCTTAATATGCAAAGATCATATTTGTAACACAATGTAAATCTCATACTTTCATACATTATGCATAAACGCTTGCGGAAAAACAATTGAATTGCTATTAAAATTTCAATGAATATATCCCATACTATATTCATCTACCAAATTCGAATTAACATCAAATCCACAATTTTGGCTACATAGCCTTAAAACAAAATATCCGAGATCTCCAACAAATACATCCGAATATCCAACAAAACATAGAGAATAGCAATATCCAAACATAAGCATAAGTCTACATAAAATTCCCCCCCAAGTTTTACATGATCAGAGCATATGACTCACTACCTAATCCAATAACAAACTCAGGAGCTCCTCGGCTAAATCCTCGGACAAGCTACTACTCGTCGGAACCTGCACGTTACCAACGAAGGATAACATTCAAACAGAAGGGTGAGAATTCAACTTCTTATAGAAAACATAATAATGGGAAATGTAAACATAAACAAGCATACATTTCACTATTCATCACACTTCTCAATTAGGCAATTCACATATCACATACCAAACATCATTCCAAAACAAATCACATGTATACAAGGCAATCACATAACACACAATGTGACTCGAAATGCAACAAATGTGACTCAATGCATGTGGTACCCAATGTGAATCCAATGTTTCACCGCTTTCCGATTCAATGTTTAGAATCCAAGCCACGCTTCCGATCCGGACAAGATCAAAGCCAATACGCCTATCTCCAATTAAGGATCACGTCTTCTACGCCTATTTCCAATTAAGGATCAACGTCTCTTACCATGTGAACCCAAGTTTCACCGCTTCCACAATAAAGCCGACCATGCTATGAATGTATGTACAAATACCAACAAATTATGCAATTAAGATTTTCTCATCAATCTTAACTTACCGCATAACGCCATAATCCAACTCTATGAATTATCCACCAATTGTACACAACATTCACAACACAATTAACAAATTCAACAAGGCATAACAACCATCATATATCCAATCACACACATCATGATTACATCTACACAAGGTGTTCCAACAATGGATATACATCACATACTAACATAACGCACATGAGGCAATTACACATCATTCCATTCAATAACATCACAATTAATCAATCAAGTACAATTAAATCCTATACTATCATATAGAGTATCACGATAGCTTTCCAACGCTTCGAACGGCGCATAAAACGGAGTTACGGATCAAAAGTTATGGTCTTTACAAAATCCAGCTCAGTTAGGTCGACTCAAAACTCCTCTAGGTCGACGCAAGCTCAGTTAGGTCGACTCAAAAATCCTCTAGGTCGACGCAAGCTCAGTTAGGTCGACTCAAAACCCCTCTAGGTCGGCCTAACAGAAGGAAAAACAGATTTTTGGCATTCTGGACTGTTTAGGTCGACTCAGGTTCTGCATAGGTCGACCCAGGCTGCGTGAAAACTCAGATTTCACCATTTTTCTCCCCTAATCACCTCATACAACACCCATTAACCCATATACAATTCATACACCAATTGAAAACGAATTATGCACATATACAAGGTTCCTAAACATGTTTCTAACCATGGGTCATCCATACAACACATTGAACATGAACAAACCACAAAAATCCAATTGATTTCACATAAACCCTATCATTTTCTAAATTCATGAAATGGAAGAATAGAAAGCATACACAACATTACCCAATCATATAATCTATAAGAACTTGTATTCAAACCCTTACCTCTTGAATTTCTCCTTCTAACTTCAAGAAATCTACAATCCTCTTCTCTTCTCTCTTCTACTCTTTTGCCTCTTTTCTCTTCTCTACTTTTCTTTCTATCTTTCTATCTAATTTAGGTTAACTCATAAAATTCTCTTCTAACTCTCATTAGCTCATTGGGCTTAACCCATCCATTATCCTCATTTCTAATTCCCATTAAGCCCAATAGCTAATTCTAATAAAATTCTACAATTTATTAATTAGCTAAGTAATATATTACCACAAAATCAAATAATTATTACTCAAACAATAATTAAATAAACACATAAACAATACCAATTATCAAATAATCCTAATTAATCAAAATATAATAAAAATAGGATGTTACACGCGGGGTTAGTTATTGCAGGTAGCTGTGCAGGTTACTAGATTGATGAACGTTATATCCAGATGGGATCACTGAACGGTTCAGTCATCTAGGGGTTAGTCACTCGCGGGTAGCTTGTGCAGGGTAAGTCACAGCTATTGGTTGTGCAATTGTAATCAAGCTTGGTTATAGTGGATTAAGAGCTCTTTTGAGAGGAAAATCACCTGAAGAAGGGGGACTGGAGGTAGCCTTATTCAGAAGCTGAACCAGGATTAAAATATACGTGTTCTTTAATTTCTGTACAATTCATTTAACTTCAGTCTAGTCGTGTAAACATCTTCAGAACTGTACTGAGCAAGTCAGAAGTTCTGAATAATACATAAGAAGTTTAAATGAATATCTCATTGGCTATGAAACTCCTTTTCAGGCATGCTTCAACAACGCAAAAAGTGTATTCAGAATATGAGATAAAATGAGAAAGAAAAGAAATTAACGAAAGGGATTTTTTAATTGATAAAGAACACAATTCAATCCCCCCTTTCTTGTGTTTTTCTCCACCTTCAATTGGTATAAAAGCATGGCTCTGTATTGATCTCAAGATCAACACTTAACCGTGTAGAGAGATCCAGAAGGAGAAAAACCACACTGAGTAGAAAATCAACTTCATATTCCAATAACTCATTACAATTAGAAGATGTCAAGGCATGATCTCAACACTCTAAGAACCTAATCAACATCAAAATTCTCAAGAAGCTCAAGACATCAGAAAGAAAAATGTGTGCTTAATGGAAATATGCTTAAATGAAGACATTCAAGATCAAAGATTAGCAAGCACAGCTGATCTGTGCCAAGATTGTCAACTTCAACTCATCAGAGTCTAATCAAAAGAAGAAGACAAGGTAGAACAAGATTTTTGAAGCAAAGACAAAAGCATTGCATCAGAAGATACTCTCTTCCTCAGAAGAAAAGGAGAAAGGAAATACTCATCAGGACCAGTTCAAAGAATGGAGAAGCAAAAGAACAAGACTAAAGCTGACAGAACTTCTGAAAATGGTCTCCCTCTCTCTCATGAAAGATATAAAGAACGGCTATCTTCAAATACGGTCAGATCTTTCTAAAACTTTCTCTTGTTGCTATTTTGCTAACTATAAAATGAGTTTATTAATAATGTGCAGAAATCTCTCTTGCGAGTCTAGTATTAATTGTCACCTACTCCTCTAGCTGTCAAATTCTCCATGCATGTACCGTAACTTTAAGAAGATCCTTAACCTCTGTGTTCACTTTAAGCCAAACCAAATAATAGAAAAGAATGTTCACTGGTTTCTTTTAGATGTTCTTATTAACCTTGATAAGATAAAACAATAAACTTCTAAGGCTCCAAAAGAAAAGAACAAAGTAGTGCTAAGAAACTTTTGAATTCTGATTCAGAAGATCACAGGATAGAAGTTTCGGTACAGTGTCACACTAACTCCAAAACATTAACATGTGGGTAAGTTTGTGAAACTTTGCACGCGCAAGGTACAATGATAAAATTCTAAGGAACTTTTCCAATCTATTCATCAGTCTTGTCCTTTCTCATGTTTATCAAATTCATTAAAGTAGTACCATGATTTATTTTTTAATTTTTCCTTTTCTTTTTGTTTAACTGTCTGAATGTTCTCTATAAATAATCTGTGAAACCGTCCGTTCTCTCTTTCCCTCTCTCATCATTTCAAAACCATATATGCTTCTCTGTCTCTCTCAACTACCGCTCAACAATGGCTTCCGCGTCGTCATCCCCTCAAATCAACCCTCTACCCAAAGGTTACATTGAACCACAAAGAACAATGCTACTCCCTGTAGATAAAATAAAAGTTATCTGTGAGTACATGGTGGACATGTCTAACATCAAAGAAAACAGGATTGATTTATTTCCCGCAGTTAGGTTTCAAGGTTGGGAAAGTTTCTTTGACAGATTAATCGGACCAATCTTTCCTCGTCTTGTCAAAGAACTTTGGATCCATGCAGTAACTACATCCAAGGCAATTTTATCAATGGTTATGGTAAAGAAAATTGTTATTACAGAAAACCTAATGAGAATTGTTATTCTGAGATCTTTAAGAACGAAAAATCTTTCCCAAAATTCAAAAAGATGAAGGAATATTACCAAGTTTTGGAAAAGATTTTACTGGGCAGTATCTTCCACAGAAAAGCAACAAGTTCTTGAGACTATGTCAATACCGATCAACAATTTCTACTCTACTGTCTAGGAAAAGACATCAAGATTGATCTTCCGTATATCCTTTTCAAACATTTGTGGGCTCATGTAAATGAATCCAGAGAAAATCGGAAAGTTAAGGTTCAGAGAAACTGGATTCCTCTTTCGAGATTGATCTCAGATATTCTAACTGCAAATGGCCTAGTTGCTCGTTTAGCAGAAGCAAACTTGGTGGAAGAATTAGAACCAATTTGTGGAAAAACACTAAGTGGAAATACCTTAAGAAAATGAAGATCATCAAAGAGATTGTCTGTCAACCCACCTCATATACAGAAAACTTCATTCATCAAAGAAGAGTCCAGATCATTCATTTCCCGATGTTCAATACCGGAGATACTCCAGAAATCATTCTTAATTTCATCAAATTAAACAAGGAGGCAGGCATACAAATTGATCCAGACTGGCTTCAAGGTAGAAATGACCCCATCCCAGAATTTAAAAAGAAGAAGAAGTCCAAGAAGAGGAAGGCTGAAGAAGAAGAACCCTATGTCAAAGCTCCCAAGGCTCAGAAGACCAAGAAGAAAAAGTCTTCAGGTAATCCTCCTACTCTCATCTCTGCTGTTAATTCTGAAAGTATTGAAACATCTTTTTTACCTGAACCTCAAGCCATTAAAACCCCTATTCATCAATCCTCAAGATCTTCCAACGTTCCAACCACAGAAACCATTCCTACAAACCCACCAGAAAATCAAAACCTATCACAGCTGTTGTCAGACATTGACAACTTTGATCCAAAATCAATCGAACCATCTAAAACAACAGAAACTTCTGTTGTCTCCCAGAATAAAGAAAATCAAACCCCCATTCTCAATCTCCCAAACAAAAAGAATCTTCACCTATTGAAATTCAAGAAAAAACCACTTCTCCAGATATATAGAAGGAAAATCCTGATGTGTCTCCCATACCAACAAATCCAAATCTATCTGAAACATTAACACCAAAAGAAATTGTATCTTCTACTCCAAAAGCTTCACTTCTACCAGAAAATGATTCACCATTCCATACTGAAAAAGTCTGTTCAGAGTCATCTGAAATTAGACCTCAAAGCCTAACTGAAAAACCTTATGAGTGGTATAAAGGATCGTGGAACATTCCTGGGATAACCAGTCCTTTAGCAACAGTATTACCCAATGTTTCGACATACAACACCCTTGGTGAATCAATCGCACAAACACCACCACACTTAGCCAAAACCGTTTCACCTCATTCTGTTCAAAATGAATTTGTCAGTTCATTCTCGCCTGAAGTTCAAATCATCTCAACCTCATTCTCACCACAAAATTCACCTGGTCACACTACAAACTCACCCCAAATAATCTCAGATACTTTAACTCCAGAATCCCACCCAACCAAAACCTCTGAACCTCAAACTAAACAGTCTGCTGAACCAGAAACTGAGCAACCAGAACAAGAGTAATTCCCAAACCAACAACAAGATCAATTCACTGAACCTGAACCAGAATTGTCATCTGAACCAAATCCAGAACCTTCCCAAGAACATCATCATGAAACCCTCCCAACAGATGTTGATATATTATTCAAGAATTTTGAAACAGAGATGCAGGAATGGATTGCAAGACTAAGAGCTGGCTGTGACTCAAATGGAAGTCCAGTGGCCTCAGAAGCCTTCTGGGATACATTCAGAAGGAGATTCAACTATGAGTCTTTTAAACTCATCGAAGTATGCCGCACTCATGCTAATGAGAAATTTTCTGAGTATCTGTCTTGTGATGGATCTCTGGGCTCTAAAACCTCAACTAGTCATCAGCAACACTTCAAGTTCTACATTTTATGAGCATATGGATATTGATGATATTCAAGCAAATTCTTTGGCCTTGATAGAGCAAATTTCAAGTGACGTGCCTAAAGATATTTGTGAAAGAAGAATACCAACGTGGGAAGTAAATGCTGATCAAGTGACTCCCAAGGTTATCACTGTTTCATCTGTACTTGCAAGTGTTGCAAATGACCAGTCTGCTAAGATGCTTAAAAAGCTAAATGCACTTAAGAAGAAATGCAGAAGTTAGAAAAAGACTAGACAAGCAGGATAAAACCAACAGGGAATTCAAATCCTGGATGATGAGACAAGAGGAGTCTACAAATGAAATAAAAAATCTTCTACTATCTCTCGTTCCCTATTAATCTTAGATTATGTTTCTATTTGAATGTCTGTTATAGTTCTAGTTCCGTGTACATCAATACTTTGCTTATTGTGTGATTTATGAACATCTTTGTGTGCTTTGTTTTATACTCCTTGCCTACAATCATTCACAGCATCAATAATCTTATAAGTAACCACATGAGTGAAAATATTAGAAATTTTGAAGTGAGTTCTCTTATTAAAATTGACATGCTATTCCTAGACAATTAGTATCTGTTGTGAACGTGTGCAGGAAAATATAAAATCTTCTGATGAAGTAAAGTTGAGGATATTATTTAAGGGGGAGCCTTAAATCAGATAATTAATTCATAAGGATATCCAATTTAGGGGGAGACTATACATCTCAGGGGGGGAAATTATTTATAAATCTGATAGACCTCTTAAAAAGCTTCTTGAATTAACAAAAAGGGGGAGAAAGAATAAGTACATTTTGATGAATACGTTGCTTGGCTAAACATAACAAAAAGGGGGAGAAAGAATTAATTTCTTTGTTAATTAAATTACTTGATCGAACATGAAAAAGGGATGTAATACATTCACCTGTTTATTATTATTATTATCATCTCATAAAATTGTTCCATCAAAATACATGGTTTTTGTCATCATCAAAAAGGGGGAGATTGTTAGAACGAGATTGAGAATCTATGTTCAGAATCTGGTTTTGATGATAACAAGCATATATTTTGTGAGTAACAATTTTATTACTAATGATTTCATTAAGAATGCAGGTACTACAAGCCTTATATGACAGCATCATAAGTTCTGCGAAATATCAAGATCTCACTCAGAAAACAGCCACATCAATATACATGAAGACTCGTTAAAGGAAGAAGATCACATGAACAGCAGATCAGAAGTTCTGATAAAGTAACGTAGTGACATACAAAAAGCTCTTAACAGCAAAGGCACACGTGGACAAAGAAAAGAAAATGCAATATCAGCCTAATAAAAAATTGAGAATAAAAAGAAAAGCCGTTACAAACATCATCATCAGCAAAACGGCTGCAACAAGATTAATGGAACAACTCCCAAGGATGATTGAAGAAGCAACCCACATGCAGCTTGTTGAAGAAAACAAAAATAGAAAAAGCAACACGCAAGCATTTAATGTACTCTCCCAATATTAAGATAACAGATACAATCAAAAAGGGTCTAAATAGAAGAAAGATTCATCATGGAGCAAGTGGCTAAAAAAAATACGAGTGGCTCAAAAAAAGATGAGTGGCTCAAAAAAGATGAGGGGCTATAAATTGAAATATCACTAAAGTGGTCAAAAGATGAAACGAAGCAATCTGAATCACCATCAAAGTTGAAGATCAAAGCAAGAAGCAAACCTGAATAAGAACTGTTGTTCTTAATCTGCTTACAGAAAAGAGTTGAAGATCAAAGCAAGAAGCAGTCCTAAATAAGAACTGATGTTTTTAATCTGCTTAAAGAAAAGAGTTGAAGATCAAAGCTAGAAGCAATCCTGAATAAGAACTGATGTTCTTAATCTATTTGAAGAAAAGAATTGAAGATCCAAGCAAGAAGCAATCCTGAATAAGAACAGTTGTTCTCTATCTGCTTGAAAAGAAGAATAAGAGATCAAACAAAAGGCAATTTGGAATAGATATTACATTCTCAACATACTCTTTAAGAAGAATTAAAGATGAAGATCAACTAGAAGAAGCGCTCAACAACTGAAGCCAGGGCTCTTACACTGCCTACTCATACCAAGCTAGGATCTCATCAAAAGATGCAAACAAGAAGACTTCAATGAATATTCACTTAAAACAATTATTTGTCATACACTTTGTACTTAGAATATCTACTTATTGGGAAGCACTGTATTAAAGCCAATCTAAATTGGTGTTGATGCCTTGAGCGACCAAGAAATGGTCAAAAGCTTGAGAAGACAATGATGATCATTGTGGAAATTCTCTTGGAGACAAAGTGATGGTCAGAAGTCCAGGAGTCAATGGATGTTATATCTCGCGGAGATCACTGAACAGTCTATTGCAGTTAGTCACGAGTAGTTTGCTTGTGCGGGGTTAGTCACAACAGGTAGCTGTGCAGGTTACTAGATTGATGAACGTCATGTCCAGATGGGATCACTGAATGGTTCAATCATCTAGGGGTTAGTCACTCGCGGGTAGCTTGTGCAGGGTAAGTCACAGTAGTTGGCTGTGCAGGTTATTAGTCATGACGGAGGATCGTGCAATTGTAATCAAGTTTGGTTATAGTGGATTAAGACCTCTGTTGAGAGGCAAATCACCTGAAGAAGGTTGGCTGTAGGTAACCTTATTCAGAAGGTGAACCAGGATAAAAATAAATGTGTTCTTTACTTTCTGTACAATTCATTTAACTTCGTTCTAGTCGTGTAAACATATTCAGAACAGTACTGAGCAAGTCAGAAGTTCTGAATAATACATAAGAAGTTTAAATGAATATCTCATTGGCTATGCAACTCCATTTCAAGCATGCTTCAGAAACGCAAAAAGCATATTGAGAAGATGAGATAAATGAGAAAGAAAAGAAATTAACGAAGGGATTTTTTAATTGATAAAGAACACAATTCAATCACCCTTTTCTTGTGTCTTTCTCCACCTTCAGGGATCTCATGGAGTAGCTTTGGATAATGTCCATTGAACTTGAAATTTTTATTAGTGCCTTCTCCTTTTATTCTAGGATCAAAGAAGAATCTTCGATAAATAAAAGTGATGAACGGGCATGTGATCTTTTTCACAACACCAAAGATCAAAAGATTGAAGACCTGCCTCACTACTTTTGTTTCATCTTCCCCTTCAATTGAGACCCTATGCAAAATCATAGATGGGCTAATATCGAGAATTTCGGTCAAAGTCCACCCAATCACCTTCTTATGCTTCTTCAAAACCGGCAATAGCCTATTTTCTTAATCAAAATCAAGGTTCGAAGAAATTATAACCGAGAGTTTTCATTACTCTCTAAATAAGTGTGTTTCAAATTTTCAGGAAGTTGCTTCAGCTCGGGGGAAGGTGGCTGCTCAATGGAAGGAGTGCTTGGGGTAGCTGGGATGTCAAGAGTATCAGCTGCATGAACAACTTCATTGATAAGAACTTCACCAATAGTAAATATGTTACCCTGCAAGGCAGCATCAATCTCAGCACATTCAACACAAATGCTAGTGTCAGTACAATCAGAACATGAGTAAACATCATCAAAATCAGATAGTGATGGAAAATCAGATGCAAGCAAATCATTACAAGTATCATCAACATTTTCAGAAAGTGACTCTATTTGAAAAAAAAATGCTCTTACAAGGGTTGTTGGTTTGATCCTTGAGCTTGCTGCATTTCATTCATCAAAGTGGTAAGTTGTCCAATCGGTGTTTGCAAAGTCTGAAGAGTAGAATCTATTTGTTGTTGATACTGAAGATTATTTCCAGTCATTTTTTGACAATATCCTCTAGTGAAGGTTCAGAAGGTGCAGAGCACACAACATGGAATTCATTCAAATGCTTATGCGGATCCTCACCTGCAAAACCATTAAACCTAGACAACAAATGTATTAAACCAGATTTCAATTCAAAAGGTACATCATCAGGATACTCAATGCATAAACCATTATAGTTATCATCAGGGGAAGCCAAGTTCCTTAAAGTTCTTTGTTCAGTCATGTTATCAACAAACACATAAATACCAACCAACTATGTCCCAAACAGGCAGAAACAAATAGAAAGAAGGAAAACGATTAAATTAAATTCAGAAAAATATAAAAACATAAAATTTCATCTAATTAGACGAAATAAGAATTATGGATTTTTTTTTTGAAATTTTCCGAAATAGAAAAAATAGTAAAAAAATATAAAAAAAGAGGAATTTGGAGATTTGGGGTCGACTTCCCTTACTTTAGAAGAGTAAAGAAGTATTGATCGCACAATTTTTATGCTCCTAGTAGGAAAAAAAGTTTTACAATCGAACACAATTTTTCCAAATACCGAATTTTTCGACTCTAAACGCGGATTGGCCAAAACCGTGAGGAAACTATGGCCTAAACACGAGAAGACTAAACCTATGACTCTAATATATGTTAATAACGACAAGAATCACAGGCAACGATGCAAATTTGATCCGTTATCGCGCACGGATAAAAAACAAGTTACTTTTGAAAATATAGTGTAACGGTAACGACAACTCGGATATCGTTCTCACAAGGATTCTTGTTGATTATCAACCAAGGGTAAGTCGATTTAGGGGGTTTGTTTTAGATTTCGATTAGGAAACTAGTGAAAATAAGTGATTATCTAAGTAGGCTAAAACGACAATGCTACTAGTTCGGGTACCAACTTATCACTAGTTCATAAAACATCAATCCCCTGAGAGGATTCTATTCCCCTACCGATTACAACACCAATTAACAAGCGAAATCGATATTATAAGATTTCATTCTTTTTTCCGAATTATGCAAACTTGATTCTAATCTACGCAGTTTAACGATTAAGCAATGATAAAATACGATAAAGGTAAAGGAACATCAATCAACTGGTATAGATCAATAGTAATCTATATAACTCGAATTAAGCAAATAAGACATATAGATTAATATTGAAGGGGAAAAGAAATTGGATTAAAGATTAAAAACCTCAAAGTATATGAAAACCGTAACCAGCAGAATTTTCCTTAGGGATTAGTCCCTCATGATTCGTACCAAAGCTTCCAAAGTATTTACATGAATATCGAATACGTCAATCGTCAATTGTACGGCCAAACCTAGGTACTAGAGAGAACCAAATGGTTTACAGCCCAACTGAGTCAAATACATAACCCAGTCCAATACAAATGACCCAAAACTAAATAAAAATTAATGATGAAACTTCAAACGCAATTCTGGAAAATATGCGCTCCGAATCAGACTTTGACTCCAACACAAAAGTTGTTGATCTTTCTCTTAGCTTTCCAGCAATTATTAGAACGCGTCAATCGGATTCTCGGAGCTCCAATTATTTTTAAATTAGAAAAACATTATAAAATATAAAAATAAGCAAAGCAAACCATAGAAATGCCTAAGTACAAACATAAAGGAACATGCATCAAAATGCACTGATCAGAATCCCACAGCTGCTTCTCCGCCACTGCGTAACATACCTCATATCTCTCATCCGGTGAATGTAGAAGAAGAAACCCTAACCTCCTTATAGAAGGAGATTAGAGCGAGAATCCTAGAAATTACTCTGCAATCACAAATTGAGAAAACCGAACAAAACCCAGCGAAAGCCACCAAACCACAAGAAGACCGTGCGATAAACAAACACCGGTGAACCCCGAAAAGCCCTAAATTGATATCAGACTAAACCTCCTCAACAAGGTTCTTGAGCCCTAAAGCCAGGATTTTTAACCAAAATTAAGAAAGTGAAAGATATATTTCTAGGAGCCTCTTCAAGTTCCACCGAGAAGACACAGCCACACGCGCTCGGCAGCTTACCGGGAATCGCCCTTATCACACTTTATGAATTTTGGCACATTTATGTATCTTGTCTCAATTTGGAATTTGCATAGAATCATTAATATTTCACGCCTTCTAGTTGCAATCCACCCTTTCGAAAGGTTGTGAGGTTCATAATGATACTTACCATTATAAAATTACCTATTTAAGTATTTTTGAATCTCATCTCATTTACCCAAGTCTGATGAATCGTAAGTCAAAGTTTCTATAATCGTATCTTTTGTTGGTGCACAATGAATAAAGATGGTGACAAAGAGAATAATAGAATAACGGCGCAAAAGAGATGAGAGAATAAATGTTGTATTCTTCTGTTAATGATAGCTATTACAAGGCTATTTATAAGAAAATAAAATCTTGCCACATAAGCCCTAAAACAGTAAACTTAGTGAACAAGTCTAAGGTACGAACAGTACAGTACTACAAAAATACTAAAGTACCCTAACTACTAAACAGCTAAGCTAATGGGACCCAGATAACATCTTCTGGTCAATACTATCTTCTGAGTAACCATCAGAAGATCAGTCCATCTTCTGAATATTGAATTACTCTTCAATACCATCCCTTAATTCATATTCTTCAATCAAAACTGACAACGCCAATTCCATCCCTCAAGAACAGAAATTGATCCGTCTTGATCGCCTTCGTCAGAACATCTGCCACTTGCTTCTGAGTGCTACAGTGCACAACTTCTAATGTTCCATTCTGGACTTGGCTTCTCAAGAAATGATACTTAGTCTCAATATGCTTGCTTCTTCCGTGTAACACCGGATTCTTGGCAAGATTGATTGTAGACTTGTTATCAATCATCAGCTTCAGAGGCTTCTTCACCCTAATCTTCAGGTCTTCTAATAGATTCAGAAGCCACACAGCTTGACATGCAGCTACAGCGCCTGCGATGTACTCAGCTTCACAGGTTGATAGAGCAACAACAGGTTGCTTCTTGGAACTCCAAGAGATAGGTCCTCCCAGAAACATGAACAAATATCCAGAAGTACTCCTTCTATCAACTCTGTCTCCACACCAATCAGAATCATAATAACTCAATAACTCTGATTCTTCCTTTCTCCCAGAAGGAAACAATATGCCAAACTTCAGAGTTCCCTTGACATATCTCAAGACTCTGACAACAGCTTGGTAATGGGACCACTTAGGTTTACTCATGAACCTACTAACCAATCCAACTGCATAGCATATATCAGGCCTGGTATTACACAAATACCTTAGAGAACCAACCAGCTGTTTGAATATCGTAGCATCAACATCTTCACCTTCAGAATCAGAGTCCAACTTCTTATTCGCTTCTGACAGTGTAACAACAGCTTTGCAATTCTCCAACTTGAATTTCTTCAGAAGTTCTAACTCATACTTCAACTGATGCAGAATGATACCATCATCTGAGTACAGAATCTCCATCCCTAGAAAATATGACATTTTCCCAAGGTCTGTAATCTCAAACTCATTCATCAGCACCTTCTTGAACTTTATCAGATCTTCTGGACAACTCCCCGTAAGCAATATGTCATCGACATAAAGACACAACAGAATCATATTGCTTCCAGAATGTTGCACATAATCTCCATATTCCATCTCACACTTCTGAAACCCTTGCTTCTTGAAAAATGAATCAATTTTCAAATTCCAAGCTCTTGGCGCTTGCTTCAATCCATACAGAGCTTTGTGTAATTTGTACACCATCCCTTCCTTATTCTTTTTCACAGAGCCAGGGGGTTGTGACACGTATACCTCCTCCTGTAATGGACCGTTCAGAAATGCAGACTTTACATCCAGATGCATCAAGGACCAACCTCTGTTCGCAGCTAACGTAATCACCAGTCTGATTGTTTCATGTCTAGCTACAGGAGCAAACACCTCAAAGTAATCTAGTCCAGGTTTCTGAAGAAAACCTCTAGCCACTAGCCTTGCTTTGTGTTTACCAACTGATCCATCTGGCTTCAGCTTTACTTTGAAAACCCATCTGACGCTGATGGCTTTCTTCTTCTTTGGAAGTTCTGTCAGCTTCCAAGTTTTGTTTCTTTCTATAGCCTCAAGTTCTTCTTTCATGGCATTCAGCCAGACCTTCTTCTTGAGCGCTTCTTCTATACTCACTGGTTCAGAATCTACTAACATGGCGCACTGAATGACCTCTCCCTCTGAGTCAACTTCTGTGTCTTGCAGCATGTCAAAATCTGCAAACCTTCTTGGTATAGTTCTGACTCTTTGTGGTCGCTGAGCTACTTCAGAGTCAGCTACTCCAGAGTCACCACCTCCATGATCATCTCCAGAAGCTTGTCCTCCAGACCCTATGTCTTCAGAGTTTTCCCTTCCAGAATCATGACTACCACCAGACTCTGGATCATCATCAAAATCTAGATCAGAATCAGATTCTCCATCTGACTCATCTTCAGAAGATGCTTCATCTTCTGACTCGTCTTTAGAAGATTCTTCATCTTCTGACTCTAACTTTTCTTCAAAAGTTATCTCTACATCAGAAGTTGGTTGAGACTTTCTCCAATCCCAAACTTGTGATTCCTTCACAATGACTTCTTTGCTGACTTCAACTTTGTTAGTCTCTGGACAATAGAGCTTGTATACACCTGTACTGTGGTACCCAACCAATAACATTACTTTGCTTCTATCATCCAGCTTCTTCCTTCTACCTTCTGGAACGTGTTTGTAACACACAGAACCAAAAACCTTCAGATGACTAACACTCTGTTTCTCTTTAGTCCACTTCTCTAAAGGAACAATTTCCTTCAGCCTTTTCGTTGGACACCTGTTGAGCACATATGCTGCAGTAGCAACAGCTTCTCCCCATAGATTATGAGGAAGCTTCTTCTCTTTAAGCATACTTCTCGTCATATCAAGCAAAGTACGGTTTCTACGTTCAGCAAGACCATTGTGTTGAGGAATATAAGGAGTAGTAACTTCATGCTCAATTCCATTATCATCACAGAACTTCTGGAATTCTGTAGAGTTATACTCGCCTCCACCGTCCGTTCTGAGAATCTTTATCTTCTGACCACTCTGCTTCTCAGCCTTCACCTTGAACTTCTGGAATTCTGTAAACACCTCATTCTTAAACTTAATGAGAGTTACCCACGTCATTCTTGTGAACTCATCCACAAAAGACACAAAATACCTATTTCCTCCAAGTGAAGGTTCTGGAAATGGTCCACACACATCAGAGTGCACTACTCCCAGAGCATGTTTTGCTCTTGGAGCAACTTCTGATACAAATGGCAATCTGGGTTGTTTGCCTTTCATGCATACCTCACATGACTTCTCAGGCTTCACAATCTTTGGAATGCCATGTATAAGCTTCTTAGAACTTAGATGCCCCAAGCTTCTGTAGTTCAAGTGCCCCAACCTCTTGTGTCACAGCTTACTATCACCTTCTGAGCCTTCAGCACTCAGACACTCTGTTTCAGCTGTTTCTACATTCACCTTGAATGTTCTGTTGATTCCCTGTTCAGATTGCATAATCAACTTTTGATTGGAATCATACAACTTCAAGAGGTTGTTCTTCATAAAAACTGAGAAACCTTTCTCAATGAGCTGACCCACACTCATCAGATTGCTTCTGATTCCAGGAACATACCAAACGTCTTTGATCAGAACAATCTTTCCATTCTTCACTTTAACTTTGACATTTCCCATACCTTCTGCATACAGGTACTTATTATCAGCACATCTGATCTTTGTTCTCCTTTCAAAGTCAAAGTCTATCAGCCATTGTTTGTTTCCAGTCAAGTGATTTGAACACCCAGTGTCCATATACCACCACTCTGACGAACATCTTTTGTCCGACTCTGAAGCCATCAATAGCACAGGTTCATCATCTGATCCTCCTCTGGCTATATTTGCTTCTTCTGATCTCCTTCCTTTGTTTGCCAAACAGTCTCTAGCAAAATGGCCAAACTGTTTGCAACAGTAACATCGAACTTTCTTCTTATCCTTTCCCTTCTGATATCTCTTCTCATCAGAAGTTGAGGCTTCCTTCTGGAATCTATCACCACGTCTATGCTTCTGGTCCTTCTTGACAAAAGAAGCCTTCAGAGCTTGCTCAACTTCTCTCTCAGAAGTTCTCTCAGTCAGACGCAACTCTTGTGCTTCTAAACTTCTTTGCAACTCTTCTATTCTCATGGTTTCCAGATCTTTAGAATGTTCAATGGATACAAAAATATAATCAAATTGAGGAGTAAGTGACCTCAATATCTTCTCTATGATTACTTGTTCAGAAAGAGTTTCTCCACAAGCCTTCATCTCATTAGTGATCACAATCACTCTAGAGATATACTCAGAGACTTTCTCATTGTTCTTCATGTTGAGATTCTCATATTGCTTTCTCAGGGATTGAAGCTTCACCTTCTTCACTGATACGTCACCACCGTAACACCTGACCAGTATATCCCACGCCTCCTTTGACGTCATATAATCAACAATCTTCTCAAACACATTCACATCCACACACTGATGGATGAAGAACAACGCCTTTTGGTCTCTCTTCTTCGTCTCTCTTTGCGCTTCTCTTTGTTCTTCCGTTGCATCCGCTGCAACCAGAATATATCCTCCAGTGACAAGATCTAGAACATCTTGAGCACCAAATAATACACGCATTTGAATCATCCATCTATTCCAGTTTTTACCATCAAGAACTGGAAGTTTGGTATTCAAGTTGCTTCCACTCATCTTTAAACTTGTGCAGACAAAAACAGATTTCACTCACACTCACACAGTGTTTCCCAACCCACAAACAATCAAGAAAAAAATGTGATTCAACACAACTTTGTTTCCCAGAAACAAAATCAATCACACAGTCACACAAACTCACGTTCACTCGTGTTTCCCTGTGTTTGGAACCGGAGCTCTGATACCAATTGTTGGTGCACAATGAATAAAGATGGTGACAAAGAGAATAATAGAATAACGGCGCAAAAGAGATGAGAGAATAAATGTTGTATTCTTCTGTTAATGATGGCTATTACAAGGCTATTTATAAGAAAAGAAAATCTTGCCACATAAGCCCTAAAACAGTAAACTTAGCGAACAAGTCTAAGGTACAAACAGTACAGTACTACAAAAATACTAAAGTACCCTAACTACTAAACAGCTAAGCTAATGGGACCCAGATAACATCTTCTGGTCAATACTATCTTCTGAGTAACCATCAGAAGATCAGTCCATCTTCTGAATATTGAATTACTCTTCAATATCTTTGACTTTGGGATGTGTGCCTAAGGTTATCATGTGAAATAATATGTATTAGTCATTTTTGGCATCACTGAGATAATGAACTTCCTAGTGATTTCCTTCTAGATTGTAACTACAAAACACATTTAAAGAAAATGTGGGTGACTGTCTCCACATATACATTACAAAATCACACATTAATAAAACACATTGTATATGAATACATGTGGTTATCTTTACAAGATGAACGTGAATGTGTTTCGTTAATTTAATTATATATTTTACAAGTACATAAATTAACTTGCCACCCCTTTTTTATATCTGCCATCTCCGAATTTGCGATATTCCCAAAATATTCTTAATACTATTAATTAAATTTTTTTATCATTTTTGAAAATAAATTACTGTTGGAGAAATTAGCCAAAAAGTAATTTTCAGGTACCGTTTAGCAAATTTCCGGTACTCCTTTTTGTGCGATACCAGAAATTATTTGATTTTCACAAATTTCTGGTATCTGTTTACCGGAAATTCCAAATTTCCGGTGCGAATTACCGAATATTTTAATATTCTGGTACTTTTGCGAAACTCAATATTACCCCGTACCGGAAATTTCAAATTTTCGGTATGTACCGAAATTTCTTTATACCTAAAATTTCCGGTATGGCAGATGAAGTTTTAAATCTTTGTGGTCTTGAACCGACAGCTTCAGCTTCTTCTACGGATTCTTACAGTGATCTTACACAGTACTTCGTGGCAGATTCGATATGTTTACCTTACTCATACACAATTATTTTGTTTATATAAATTAATGCAGTTATGTCATTGTACATTTTTGTGATTGTTAGATTTTTAAATCACGAGATAAGGTTCTAGAATAGGCACGTGCTATTGAAAGAACTCATGGTGTTGCTGTTGTTACAATCTGATCCGATTTTTCTAATGGAATGCGAGGGAGGAAGGATAAATTGATTATGGGCTGTGACAGAGAAGGAAATTACAAAAAGAAAAATTAAACTGCGGCCACTTTTGATGGAAATTATACTATGAGGCTTATATGCCTTTTTAGGCTGAGATATGCTCCGAGTGGTATTGGTTGGAAGGGGGTGGTTAACTGTGGGATGCATAATCATACACTAGATAAGGATATGTTAGGTCATGACATCTTGGGGCGTCTAAAAGATGATGAAATAAAGTTTGTGAATGACATGACGAAGTACAATATGGCACCAAGGTACATCACGCCTGCTTTGAAAAACAAAGACCCATAAAATCTCACGAGTTTTACCCAAATTTGCAAAGCTAGAGCAACATACAGAGTGGGCAAGAGAGGTGCACTAACAGAAATGCAAATGTTATTGAGCCTTATTCACCAAGATAAATACATGTGTTGGTATAGAAATAAGGAGAATTCTATCGTGGCTGATATCTTCTGGACATACCCTGACTCTGTGAAGTTGTTGAATATGTTTCCTCTGGTGTTGATTTTTTATTGCACGTACAAGACAAATAGGTCATAATATTAATATTAATTTCTCCCATCTTAAAAATATGTAGAGTGATCTAGTTTATGGATACGTTTTTTAATCATGCAGGTATCAGCTACCACTGCTTGAGATTGTTGGTGTTACATCAACAAAATTGACGTTTTCAATTGCTTTTGCATATTTGGAACACGAAATGGATGAGAACTTCACATGGGCACTGCAGAGGCTCAAGGAGTTGTTCTATTTTGAGAAGTTGCTACCAGATGTCATGGTGACAGACCGGGAACTTGCATTACTGAATGCCATTGACTTTGTGTATCCAAATGCGTCTCATTTGTTATATACGTTTCATATTTCAAAAAACGTTAGCAGGAAATGTAAAGAGTATGTCAAATTAAAAAGACAAGAACATGTCATGGATCAATGGAACAACATGATGTATTCAAATACAGAAGACAAATTTGATATACATCTCAACCACTTCGAGAGTGTATGTGTGATATTCCATCATTTGTTAAGTATGTGAAAGAAACATGGTTAACACCGTATAAAGAAAGTTTTGTTGTTGCATGGACTAACAGAGTCACTCATTTAGAGAACACAACAACAAACAGGTATGTTGGTGATATGTTTATGTTTTCTATTTGTGATTTGTTTATTTAATGTGTCTATGATTTCTAGGGTGGAGTCTGCAGATTGGAAACTGAAGAACATGTTGACGATAAGTCGTAGTGATTTATGTGCAAGTTGGAGGTTGTGAAGACAATGTTGAAGTTGCAGCTAGTTTCCATAAGAGTGTCGTTACAAAAAAGTATCATCAACATTGAGCATCGGTATAACACTCCATTCTATTCTAAATTGCATAGTTTTGTTTCAAGATAGTATATAAAATCATTGGAAATGAACTAGAAAGAGTGAAATTTGTTGGTCAAGCAAGAAGAGGTGTGGTTGTTACATTAGAATAACACATGGATTACAGTGTGCGTGTCAGCTTGCCGGCTACCAGATTCTAGGCATACCCATACCTATGAGGTGAGTCGTGACGAGGGGAAGTTGGATTTAGAAGAGGAGTGCGATGAGTTGAAGCGACAATTCAGTACTATGGATAGTTTGGGTTAAAGGGCGTTGAAGAAAAAACTTTGTGATATTGCGTATCCATCCACACCTTCAACGTGTCCACCACCGGTCAAATACAAGCCAAAGAGAAGAGTTAAGAAGAGTAGAAAGGGGGGAGAAAGTGATGTGCATCGTGATCCAAGTCAGTGGAAATATGTTGATGCTTCTCAAGGGAGTCAGACTACAAAGAAATCATGCACACAACCAAGTGGGAGTCAATCGTCAACCATGCTGATTGGTAAGCAACCTTCTATCAATTCTGCAAAATCCAAGTACTTGTCACAATTTCTTGCCTTCTTTCATCCATACATCGATGATATTGTTAATGTTGAACTGGATGGAAATTATGGTTTCCATTGTATTTCATCTGCATTAGGATGGGGAGAAGATGCATGTTATGATGTTTGAAGACAGCTGCGTACTCATATCCAGCAACACAAAGATTTGTTTTCCATGTTGTTCTATGACACTTTCTCTGATGTTAGTAATTCATTACTCGTAAAACACTTGGGTTTTTAAGGTAAGGAAAAATGGATGACGATTCCCGATATGGGTTACCCTGTTGCTTCTAAATACAATGTTGTATTTGTTTCTCTTTCCATGTTAATGAACATAACATTTTTCCCGCTTCTCATAGCTCCACCACCATACACGAGTCGACATGCACATACGATCATTGTTGTTGATTTTGTTAATGGTAATCATTGGGTCCAGATAAATTTGAGACTCGATTGTCCATTGCCTCTCGTCACTGATCGTTTGGGAATAATTGTTCCAATAATGCAAAAGCATGGGAATCAGCATATACGGGTCGGTTCAGACACTGAGAAGCACTAACAGAAAAGTCAGACATCGGGAAGAATGTTTCTATGGATGCAGAAACTGTTGAGATGCTGTCATGATAGATATATATGTCATTTATTCTATTTATATCTTAAGACGGTTTTATATTTTATCGACATTTATGTTATTCAAGTTTTAAACAAATTAACTCCCAGTACCGGAAATTTGAAATTTCTGGTATTTTAATTTTCTCTTATCGGAAATTTTAAATTTCCAGTAGTTTTATAAAATGAAAGCATACTGAAAATTTGAAATATCCGGTAAATTTCAGCTACCGGATATTTGAAATTTCCGATATTAATATTAACTGGTGATTGATACCGGAAATTTTAAATATCTGATACCCAAAATTTTATACTTCCGGTATGACTCATCATGCACATTAAATTGGTAAATCCAATCCAATATCCATTATATTTGCGAAATTTCCGGTACGAACTATAAATTTTAAAAAAACCGACATTTTGCATGGGTAAATTGGTACAAACTCCACCCTTAAAAGGGTGGTAGGTATAAAAATGGGATAACAAGTTAAATTCTCGTATTTTTCTTCTGCTACAATTCAGATTGGAAAATCACCTTTTCCTATTGGAGCAAAAAATAATTTCGCAAACACTTGGAGACTAGTATGACATATTTTTAGAAGTATGAATTAATAAAGTGTATTTTTTACATGGAATAAGTTGCAAAAGATAGAAATGAGGTAAAATAAAGACTTTGATGTATATTAATTTATTACTAAGTCAAAATTTATACGGTAATCTCATATAGTGGTTATCTAATTATCTTGTTATCCTACTTGTCGACTAAAAACTATTTAATTAGTAAATATAAATTCAAATAAAATACATAAAAAATACTTACTCAAAACTAAAGAGACAATCTTACTTTTTTTTATGGGACAATCTTACTTATTAATTATCATTAACTTTATCATTTTTTAAATCAAAAAGTTCTAAATTTACTCAAATGACAACCCATCAAAATCAAGTTTTAAATGTAATCAACGTAAAAATTCCACAAAAATTAAGTTTTAAACTCACTCAATTGGTTTTTCACAATTTTCATCAGCTAACTCTACATGAGACTCCACATGAGAGGGAGCATTGTAGACTCACACTTGAGAGGTACTATTGAGAATCAAGTGTGAGGAAAAAATCCCACAATGATTAGAAAAGCAAAGATAGAACACTTTATAAGTGAGAGAACCCAAACACCTATCACCTTAAGGTTTTTGGTGGAGATGTGGTGTGTCTCTCACAAAGGTGTGTCCCAAGTAAATTGCTCCCTCGTTGACCCTCTTGAGTTTCCTTCAACAGTGGTATCACGAGCCTTTGGTTTCGAGATAGGGACCGACTCGCTTGTATCGAAACACTTTCCGCAAGTGGTGGGTAGAAGGTGTTCCGCTGAGTGTCAATGGTGGTACAAGTGTATATGGAAGAGAGAGCTTCCACATGAAGGGGGGCATTGTAGACTCACACTTGAGGGGGAGTGTTGAGAATCAAGTGTGAGGAAGAAGTCCCACATTGATTAGAAAAGGAAAGATAGAACACTTTATAAGTGAGAGAACCCACACACCTATCACCTTAAGGTTTTAGGTGGATATGTGGTGTGTCTCTCACAAATGTGTTCCCAATAAAGTGCTCCCTCGTTGACCCCCTTGAGTTTCCTCCAACAAAAAGAAACATTGAGCCAAAGCGATAAAGCCCTTTTATCCTTTGACAAGGCTTGTAGTGATATGAAGGGCCCAACGCATAAAAAAAAGTAAGTTGTCAAGGATCTGGGTTGGAAAGTGGATAGCACGAGGTCATACTTCGAATATATAGCACCAAGACAAGGAAGTAGGAGCAGTAAAGGCGTTGAGGAGGAATTGAACATGAAGAACTCGAAGGAAAATAAGGTAGCGGACGAAAATTCAGTTTCTAAGGTCGTTTTGGGGTGGCAGAGATCTAGAGTGGACGGCGTGCAATTCATTGGAAGTGTCAGGAGGTATGGTAATTCTATGGAGGAATGGTTCTTTGTCTCTAAACTATAGTTTCGTTGGTATTGGGTATGTCAGTATCAATATTTTGTGGAAAGGTAAAGGTTATAATTTGGTGAACGTGTATGCTCCTTGCAATGTGGTGACAAGAAGATGTTTGTGGGAATGCTTGGTGAATAGGAAGACTAGTAGTGGGAGAGAATAATAGTGTCTTGGAGGCGATTTTAATGAAGTATTGGGTGGTGAAGAAAGACTAGGTGAATGAGGCTTATCGAACAGGAGGGGCATAGAGGATTTTAGAGCCTTTGTCGAGGAAATGGGGCTGGTAGATGCTCTTTGTGTGGGAGGTCGTTATACTTGGTTCAAAGGGAATGGTAAAGCCATGAGTAGACTCGCTAAATCCTTGGTTTCCAAAGGTTTTTTTGATGAATTAGGGGAGGTGGATCAACGAGTGGGTCGAAGGGATATTTCGGATCACTCTCCCGTTAGTCTCATTATCGGAAGGATTGATTGAGGCCCAAATCCTTTTAGGTTCAACAATGCTTGGTTCAAGCATGAAGGCTTCAAGGGATTTATTAAAGATGAAGGGGTTAATTTGAGAGTGTCGGGAAGAGGAGACTATGTGTTGTATGAGAAGCTCAAGAGGATGAATGCGAGGTTAAGGGTGTCGAAATGAGAGGTTTTTGGGTGGATAGATCTAAAGGTGACTGAGGAGGTGGATAACATAAATGACTTGGATAATCTTTTGATAGATAATCATGGTGGGCTAGTTAATAACTTGGTTATAGATAGGAGAGAAGCTACTAGCGAAATGTGGAAGTGGCTAAGTGTGAAGGAGAGTATGTTAAGGTTGAAATCTAGACAACTTTGGTTGGAAGACGGGGACAAAAATACGCGATTCTTTCATAATTAGATAAAGGAGAGGTATAGAAGAAATGCAATATCTTTGTTGGACGGAGAAGATGGAAGGGTGGAAGGTGTAGAGGAAATAAAAAGTGAGGTTAAAAAGAACATTGAATCATTTTTCAACGAAGAGAATATGAGTAGAGCTGTCCCGGAAGGACTCATCTTTAATACATAATGCAATAGGGAGAAAGAGTGATTGGAGCGACCATTTTCGGAGGAGGAGGTTAAGCAAGCGATTTGGTCTTGTGATGGTAATAAAAGTGTCGGTCCTGATGGGTTTTCTCTTGAGTTTTATAAACAAAATTGGGAAGTGCTTAAAGTGGATGTTATGGGTTATGTGAGTAATTTCTATGATAAAGCAATCCTAACAAAGGCTTGTTTCACGGCTTTTATCACGCTCGTTCCGAAAATCATGAATCCTCAATCTTTGTCTGAGTTTCCTCCCTTTTGTTTAGTAGGAAGCTTGTATAATATTCTTGCAAAGATAATGGCGGGTAGACTAAGAAAGGTTATAGGTGGTTTGGTTTCGCAAAATCAAACTGCCTTTGTTTCGAATAGGAATATTTTGGACAGTGTGCTAGTCGTGAGCGAGGTTTTAGATATGGTTAAAAGAGAAAATAGGAGTTAGGTTGTGTTGAAGGTAGACTTCGAAAAGGCTTACGATTGTAAGAGTTGGGATTTTCTAAGTTATGTTTTACGGAAGATGGGCTTTGGAGATAGGTGGATGAGGTGGTTGGGCAGAAAGTGTTTTCACGAGTAGTTTCTCCGTAATTGTGAATGGTAGTACTACAAAGGATTTTAAGATGGAAAAAGGTCTCCGCCAAGGAGGTCCTATCTCCCCGTTTTTGTTTTTTTTTGGGAATGGAGGTGCTTACGATGCTTATGAGGAAGTCTTTCGAAATAGGGGAGTTTAAAGGTTTCAAGATTAACGATACCGAGGAGGTTAACATGTTGTAATTTGTGGATGATACCATCATGTTGGTGGAGGGAGAAACCGAAAACCTATGGAGTATGAAGTCTATCCTTAGGGGTTTTGAATTGGTGTCAAGATTAAGAGTTAACTTCCACAAGAGTAATGTTTACGGCGTTAATGTTGGAGATTGGTTTCTTAATGCGGCGTCAGAGTTTCTTTCTTGCAAGATAGGCCCTTTCCCTTTTAAATTCCTAGGTGTTAAAGTCGGAGATAGCCCTAGGAAGTTATCCATGTGGAAGGACCTTATTATTCATTTGAGGAAAAGATTGGCCGTTTGGAGGGGGATTCACCTTAAATTTGTGGGAAAAGTGGTGTTGATTAATGAGGTTCTTAACGCGATTCCTATCTACTCCTTATCTTTTTACAAAGCACCTCTAAAAGAGTTAAAAGAAATCTGGAGTATACAAATTAATTTTCTTTTGAATGGAAGAGACGAGAAGAAATCTATTCATTGGTTAGGATGGGATACCATTTGCAAAACACGTGAGCAAGGATGTTAGAACATAGTTTGGTTCTAATCATATTTTAGTATTTTGATGATAACAAGCAAATGAATTTTGTATAAAGCAAACATGGTACTCTAATTATATATTTCTGATTTCAGAAGATGTACCAGTACCAGCACAATCAGAACTTGACAAATCCACAAAGCTGGACAAACGCAAGAGATACTCAAGTCTTAATGCAACTTCTGTTACTATACCAAACCGTTGCGAACAAATCTATAACAGAAGCTGAAATGCAAGGCTGAACTGAAGATCATGAAGACTGATTTAAAATAATGCCGTTAAAGACATAATCATTAGTAAAACGGCTGCAACACTCCAAAAGCACAATTCCCAAGGTTGATTGAAGAAGCTATCCACAAGCAAATCCTTGGAGAAAACAAAAGCCAAGATAACACGCAAACCATTTAATGTTGCGTACAAGACTTGAAGTTAACGGCCAAAAATCTTGCAGCTATATCTATTCGTGATCGTTTGAATAAACTACAACAATTACACACGAGAACATCATTACTCTAAAAAATCATCAAGTGTGAAGAAAACTCTCTGAAGCAAAAACTCTCATATTCATTCTTTGAGTTCATAACTTTGTACTTAATCTTAGTGAAATATCACAGTGGTGATTACATCTTTTTAGAAGCATCTCTATACATTGTCATCAGAAGTTATGTGGTAATTTAGTCCTTAAGATACCTGTTGGGTCAGAAGTCTCAAGAAGTCTAAGACTAGATTGAGTCTTAGAGTTTGGTTAGTCACAATCAGTTGGTTTGTGCATGATTGTTAGTCACCAGCAGTTTAACTCGCGCACTGTATTGTGAGTCACGACGATTGGTCGTACAAGTGTAATCATGTTCTGATTATAGTGGATTAAGTCCTCGTTGAGAGAGGCAAATCACCTTGTTGAGGGTGGAATGAAGGTAGCCTAATTTAGAAGGTGAACTAGGATAAAAATAACTGTGTTCTGTTTGTTTATCCTTCAAACCAAAGTTTAACCTTTCTAAGTGTGTTCTCAACCTTCAAAGGAGGCCTAGGTGTGAAGAATGCGAAAATCTTGAACGCGTCTTTGCTAAGAAAATGGAAGTGGAGGATATTGTTGGGAAAGGAAGCGGTGTGGTGTGGTATTATCAATCATCAGTACAACAATCCGGCTCTAAAAATCCTTTCCGAAGATGTTAGTGTTCTAAACAGACAAGATTCGGTTAGGTGGAAGGATTTGTTGATATCTGATAATTATGCAAATTTGGAGGAAAATCATTATATAGGGGCTGTTTCGTGTAATGTGGGGGATGGTGAGAGTGTCCCGTTCTGGTATTCGTGTTGGCTTGGTGATCAATCGTTAAGGGAGGTGTACCCGGAGCTATATATTCATGTTGACTTTAGATCATATTATATTTGTGGCAGCAGCTGGCAGTGCTACCGATTCAGGCTGGTAGTGAAATTTCGAAGCTTTTTTTCCGTCAAGCACAACAGCGATCAACTTTCTGGTTTAGCAACTGCTGGATGTTTTGCAATACTTTTCACCAGTTCATGATGTTCAAGACTCATTCAACTGGATGATCACGACGGATGGAGTGTTTACAATGAGGTATTGTTACGATAGGTTTAAGGAGAAGCTCTCGTCTCCGCCACTATCTACAAATTCTGTTTTTCCTTTAAACAATCTTTGGAGGATAAAATTTCCGTCTAAAATTCTTTATTTCGGATGGAGGGTTATTCTCAATAGGATTACAAGTAAGGATCAACTTCTTAAAATGGGTATAGTGGTGATATTAAATAATTTATCATGTGTGTTTTGTGCGGAGGAAAAAGAATCTCTAAGCCACATTCTTAGAAGATGCGGGACTATGTCGGAGATTTGGAGGAAAGTTTACTGGTGGATGGGAACCTTGGAGGAGATCACTTTGGAGGAGTTTGAGGAGTTCTTTTAGCATTGTGATAAGGTGAAGCGATTATCTCGTAGGCATATTATTGCGGTCATTTGGCTTGCATTGGTTTGGAGCATTTGGCTTAAGCGTAATGTCGCCATCTTCAAAGGCGAGACATTTAGCTTTACCAAATGTACGACGGAGATTATTTCTATCTCTTGGAGGTGGATAGCTTCTTATTATAAGCTAGTTGAAAATTGTAATTTTCATTTGTGGAATATCTTTCCGCTCAAGTGTTTTGAGTAGTCAGAGTTTTTTGTTTGTATTTGGGTGGAGTTTCCATTTTTGCTCCCTTTAATAGTATCATTGCCTATTAAAAAAAAAACTTAGCTTAAGCAAGAAGTCTAGTATCAGAACCTAGATGACAAACTATTAGTGGGATAGTAAATTCTTCAAGATTCATTGGCATAGATGCATGATCAAAGTCTAAATATCCTAATTGAATGCTTGTGCCTTCCTGACCAGTCAATTTGAAAGATGAAATTCTGTGAGAAAATCTAAATAATTCCAGGAATGGAATTTCAGATGGTCGGTTATCTTCTTTCATAATTTGAAACAAGAGACATACGAAACATTTCAACTTCCCCAAGTACACAATAGATACACCCTCACCTTCCACATACTTTGACAAGATTTTCACATACTCAAATATATACTCCTTAGGAAATTCCGCATTCACTACTAGAAATATCCTGTTTTCCTGCGGATTTCACTTAAAATTCCGCAGGAAACATATTTGCTGCTGATATTGGTTTTAAGCTAAAACCTTCGTGGGTAATCAATTCGGCAGAAAAATCTGCAGGTTAATCTGCAGGTAAATCCACAATAAATTCCACTGGTAAGTCCGTAGGTACATCCACAGGAAATTTGAATCCGCAAGTAAATTCGCAGGTGATATAATTATACAATTAAAAAAATAATCTAAATTTATATATGCTCTCTAGCACTATACATATACATGAAATTTATAGTTACAACTTACTAGAAATACATCATTATTGATAAATAGTAGATATCTTTGTAGAATCAAAAGCATAAACTCTAGTTATCTAATATCCTACAATTGTTGATGTCGATATGTGTCTATACAGAGGTCTAAACAGACTCTAGTTTGCTCTTGTAACCTTTACATTGTATTAAAAATTATCTCAAAATATTATTGGTTAAGAAAGGATCACAATGTCCTTTCTATAAAAATAATGACATAATGTATTTGAGAAAAATAAAATAAATTTTTACCAATACTGATCAATAAATCTACATTCTCTATTGACAGAGTGTCTAACATGCCTTATACGCGTCGGTGTATAACATTGAGAATTCTAGTAACACACGCTCGATGTCTTACTGGATGTTATCACATCCACAATTACACGGCACAGATAATTATAACAGAATAACATAAAAACAATAATGAACAAACAGAATTGTTTACCCAGTTCGGTTCAAACAACCTACTATGGGGGCTACCAAGCCAGGGAGGGAATCCAATATAAGCAGAATTAATTCGGAGTTAAACTCCCCCGTTTACAACTCCTCACTTAAAACCTACTCAATGTAATTCCAACCTATTCCTAGACCTGAGTATCTCAACCCACTCCCCCTCAATCACAGCAGTGATTACAAATAAACATATAGAAATTACAGTGAGAAGACACTCTTCAAAAACACACCTTGATCTGCTTAAAAGCTTCAATCAAGAGACACACACTCGTACGGTTCTTCACAATACACAAAATCTTCTGTCTGCGTTCCAAATTAGGATTGCAGTCTTTTTATATGCAGCTCTTGGGCTTTCGGCTTCTTTTAGAAACAAATTAGGGTTAACCAAGTTAACCTAATTTACACGCCATCTGGTTGTTACAGAATGTGTTGTCATCAGATCCTCTGGACGAAATATTCGGCACAGAATAAAAGGTTTCCTAAACTGATAATTGAGAGAAATCAAGAAACACATTTATAAACAATAACAGCTCCTGTTGTCGCACACAGATGTCAAGAAATCGGTCATGACATTCACTACAGAACCTGTATTAGCTTCACACATATGCAGCCTGCATAACATAATATCAACCAGGTATGTTTTACCACAAATGCAGCCAACATGAAAACACCTTCAATCTCCCCCTTTGGCAAATTTTTCGCTAAAACAACATGTCACACCATATTAGAGAAATACTTGCAACGGACACAAAGTAACCAAAACACAATCAAGATCAGCTAATACAATACAGACATCATACATGACAAGTATGCACATAGTGCTCAAACAAGTCAGAAAGTAGCCACAAGAGCAGCACAAGCACAAACAGATCAACACACAAATAAGCATATTAAACTTACAACCACCATTCTTATTGTTCTGGGGTGACATTACTTCTTCTCCCCCTATTTGGCCACAAAAGTTTCCAAAGCCAAAAAAAATGTCTTCTCCCCAAAACTTAAGGAGGTTCAACAAAAACTTAAACTGAACTAAATCAAATAAAACAGACAGAACTAAACGAAAGGGGATAAAACAAAACAAACAAATGAAAAAAAAAACAAACAGGACTCCAGCTGTAATTACTGCCCAGATTCAGACCCACTTGAGGTGTCTGACGAACTTTCTTTCTCAGAGCCATCAGCCGGACTGGCACTTTCTTCTTCCAATTCTTGTTCATCTTTATCTCCCATCTCTTCAGTATCTGCAAATTCCTCATTCTCATCCATTTCCAGAGTACTAATCATTTTTTTCAAGAGATATTTTTCTAGATTCTAGCTCTTTGCAAGTCTCTTTTAACATTGCTATGACTTCTGCTTTGCTGACTGATGCTCCAGATTTGGAAGTTTCATCCGATGTCATGACAATGTTTGGAACATGCTTACCCTAAAACAGTTTATAATGGAAGGCCAAGGGACTTTCTCTTTTGCACACTACATCATATTCATTGAGAATGTTTGGATACTGATCCAGAATTATACCACACAAGAGGGATGGAAAAGCAATTGGACCCTTAATACTGAGGTTTCCAGCATGCTTCATGGTTTGGTCAAAAATGTATGTTCCATAATCAAACTTTGCCTTTGTTCCCATAATATACAGAAATCTGCCAAGCACAGTTGAGATAGTGGACTTGTAATGTGTTGGAACCCAGTTGGCTGCTCCTATCTTGTGAAGCATTGCATACTTGATGCTCAGCTTACTTGCAGTTAGTTTCTCTTTCAGGGGCCAGCTGTTTACCTGCTTGGCTGTGATCACTTGACAGACTTTGTTGTCTGTTACTTCCAGCTCAGTTTGAGCTTCATCTGTTCTTCCCTAGAATTTATTAATCATAGACGGAGAGAATGATACACACTTACCTCTAACAAACACCTTTCTGTAGTCCACACTCCAGTTGTTTCCACAGTCTTCAGATAAGTTTACCATACTCCTGTTGTTTCCACACTCCTGTTATCTTCTTGTTCTCAAGAGCATTTGGAGTCAATTCCTTTTCCACGGCCAATCTCTTTTGGAGTACATACTTCCACCTGCTGGCACTAGAGGCATAGTGGAATGACACATTATCAATAGGAACTTCAGGAATACTAGCAGCAAGCTTGTTGGTTGTAGGCTTCTTCCTTGATGGGATGTCAGGGACATTCACTTCAACATCACACTCAAGTTTAACAATTTCCCGCTCCTTTATTTTCTTTGGAATGACCTTGCTCCAAGATTTTGATGGACCAACCCCTGTACTCTTGGTTACAGCTTTGCTCTTGATAGGACCAGCAGAAGTACTCTTCTTCCTGACAGCGTCTTTGACAGGGCTGTTCACTTGTGTGCTCCTTTTAGGGGATCTTTGGACAACAACTTTGCCTTTTATTCTTGTCATTAGCCTGTTGGCTACACTAGGATTCAAGGAGGTAAGTAATTCATTGTTAGAGTACTCATCTAAGTCTACCACATTAGTATCAGTTTCAATATTGGCCTTAGGGTGCTCATTATCTTTGATGTCATTGACATCCTCAATAACATTGGTATTCTTAGCAATCCCTTATCCATCCTTGTTGATCTCCTCTTCAGTTGGGCCACTATCAGCAGTGTGAACAACTTCAGCCTTACTGGTGTTATTGAGGGAATCAGCCATTATGGTTTGAAGAGGAATAGATATTCCAGGCACTTGATGATTTTCCTTCAGAATGCGAGTAACAATCCTGGTAATTACGCTATCAACATATTTGGATCCTTCTTTAGTAAGTTCTTCCATGGTAGCAGATGAAGAGGGTTTGGTGCCCTTGTTACGAATACCCTCCTTGGGTCGTTTTGTATATGTCGTTTTAGGATTTGTGGCCTTTACTTCGTCACTGCTAATCGTCCTTAAAGGGACAACCTTAAGAATCCTATTAGGGTTAGAGGACTCTTCCGGTGTTGCCGAGTCAGATACGGGAGATCCATCTCTCGATTGCTGAGACATTCTGAAACTTTTTGAGACAGAACCTGTGTCACGCCTGTGAGAACAATTCGAGTAGTTCAACCTTAGTAAGTCGCGAGAAGAACTAATAGGGAAGTTTGCTGTTTTTAGAAGAATAGGAGATCGAGGAAGATTTATAAGCACACTGAGTGAGGGAAGTTTCAAATCATGGATATTTAAAAAGCCTAAAAAGTATTCCCCCAGGTAGGTTAATTGCTATAATATGTTTTGGTAACAGATACCTAACATACCCTTTACCTTTACAATGTCCTCATATGTTGTTGAAACATTCTCTGTGACATTACTTTCAGATAGACTTTTAGGATCGTTGCTCGCATTTGTCTTTTCTAGTTTTCTTTCCCGATCTGTAATGTCTATCATAAGGCTTACTCTTTCCTCTAGCAGAAATCTATTGATACTTCTGTACTCCCTTACTTTTGCACACAATTTCTCATTCATTAAACAGGTCTCAGTGAAACCAGCAGATAGTTCACTTATGGTGAGATCTCCAACATTTAATTCTTCATCAGACTCATCGGATTCATCAAATTCTTGACAGTAAACTTTTAGTTCTTCTCTGATCATGGAGTAGTCAGAGGGGTATATAGGGGTGTTAGGCTTCAATAGATAGCAATTATCCTTAGACCTAAATCCCTTCATGACTTCCTTATTCACTTCATTAGTGATAATGCACTCCTCTATAGTGAACCTGACATTGAATCCTTCATCACATAGTTGACTGATGCTTATGAGATTTGCAGCTAGTCCTTGTAAAAGTAGGACATTATTTAGATTAGGAACACTCTGTCCTTCTGTCTTTCCAATAGCTTTGACTTCTCTTATTTCTCCATCACCCAGAGTTACATAGTTATTTCCCTCCAATTTGAGGTCTACTAGAGAGTTCTTCCTCCCAGTCATATGATTTGAGCAACCACTATCAAGGTACCAGTCTTCTTTTGCAGGCATCCTTAAAGACGTAAGTGCTACCAGAGCAACCTTCTTAGCTGCCCACTGTTGCTTTCTGTTACAGGTATCATATTCAGGTTTGGCTTGATGAGTTTGGTCTGGGTATCCAAATAGTCTAAAATAGAATGGCTTTATGTGACCAAATCTTCCACAGTGATGACACCTCCATTTTTAGAGTTTCTTCTTTGAATGCCTCCTACTTCTGTGTTCTTGATGTTGTGACATTGGCGCTGACATCTGGTTGGTCACACAAGTCTCGGGCTTTTCTCTCTTGAATCCAGAGATGAATTCCTCTTTAGCCAAAAATCCCACTCCAGACATGTCTCTTGTTCTTTGTCCAGATTCCAGAATTTCTTCTAGAGTATCAGTTCCATTGTTCAACATTTTGAACGACTTGGTCATTTGATCAAGTTTGTAGTTCAACATGCTTACTTCACTACTGAGGGAGTCTATGGTTGCAAGATGTTTATTCTTCTAAGTTTCTAGCTCTCTTATGATTATCTTTTGCTTCTTCACTTGTTTGCAGACTTCAGCATTCTTCATAGACAACTTCTTGTATGAGGCTGCTAGTTCATCAAAGGTTGGCTCATCATCACTGGAATCATCATCAGATTCATAGATTCTTGTTGAAACTGTGACATGTCTTGCAGTTTCTTCTTCTGAATCTAAGTCTTCATCAGACCAAGTGACAAACAATCCTTTCTTTTGTTCCTTGTGGTAGGTAGGACATTCATCTCTTATGTGTCCAAATCCTTCACATCCATGACACTGCACCCCTTTCCCTTTATTGGGTTTCTCCTAATCTTTTAATCTTTTGCTTGAGTCATAAGTCTGGATGATGTCATTGGAAATGTTCTTGACATTGGATCTGGACTTCTGATCAACCCTTTTAATAAGTCTGTTGAATTGTTTTCCAAGCATGGCTATGGCTTCTAATAAATTTTCAATACTTCCACCAATGCTTTTTCTCGAATCATCACCTGTGTTGGTGACAAAGGTTATGCTTTTGTTCTTCTTTTCAACAGGCTCACAGATGCTTGACTCAAAGGTTTGTAGAGACCCATCGAGTTCGTCCATCTTCATGTTGCTGATGTCTTGGGCTTCCTCTATGGCAGTTACCTTCATATCAAATCGCTTAGGCAGTGATCTGAGGATCTTTCTTACTAATTTTTCTTCAGTCATTTTTCTCCTAAGGCTCCTTAGTTGTTAGAAATCTCAAGGACATTCATATAGAATTCATAAATGGTTTCATCCTCTTTCATCTTGAGATTTTCAAACTTAGTGGTAAGCATTTGAAGTCTAGATATCTTTACCTTGGATGTGCCTTCATGTGCTGTTTTAAGGATATCCCAAGCTTCTTTAGCTAGCTCACAGTGTTGCACAAGCCTAAATATGTTCTTGTCAATCCCATTGAATAAGGCACTTAGGGCCTTGGAATTGCCCAACGCTAGCTCTTCTTCAGTTTTGCCCCATTGAGTTTCAGGAATTAGAACAGTGGTTCCATCTTCCATAATCTTCTCAGGATGTTTCCGTCCGCTTTCCACAGCTCTCCAGGCTTTGCTGTCCATAGATTTTATAACTGCTACCACACGAGGTTTCCAGTAGTCATAGTTAGTGCCATCAAGGATAGGTGGTCTATTCCCAAACACCAGCAGTTCCTTCTCCATAGTACCAGAATTTTGTTATCCCTAGATCTCACCCAGATGTAAACAGGCAGGGTGCCTGCTCTGATACAAATTGAGAATTCTAGTAACACACGCTCGATGTCTTACTGGATGTTATGACATCCACAATTACACAACACAAATAATTATAACAGAACAGCATAAAAACAATAAAGAACACACATAATTGTTTACCCAGTTCAGTTCAAACAACCTACTCTGGGGGCTACCAAGCCAGGGAGGGAATCCAATATAAGCACAATTAATTCAGAGTTAAAATCCCCCATTTACAACTCCTCACTTAAAACCTACCCAATGCAATTCCAACCTATTCCTAGACCTGAGTATCTCCACTCACTCCCCCTCAATCACAGCAGTGATTACAAATAAACATATAACAATTACAGTGAGAAGACACTCTTCAAAAACACACCATAATCTACTTAAAAGCTTCAATCAAGAGACACACACTCGTACTTAAAAGCTTAGAGTGACAATAAACACACACAACCTATTCCAACGCAATCATCAAGGACAATTGCTTGGATCACAAGAGACAGCTACAGAACTACGGTTCTTCACAATCCACAAAATCTTTTGTCTGCGTTCCAAATTAGGATTGCAATCTTTTTATATGCAGCTCTTGGGCCTTGGGATTCTTTTAGAAACAAATTAGGTTTTACCAAGTTAACCTAATTTACACGCCATCTGGTTGTCACAAAATGTGCTGTCAGCATGATCCTCTAGACGAAATATTCAGCACACAATAAAAGGTTTCCTAAACTGATAATTGAGAGAAATCAGGAAACACATTTAATAAACAATAACAGCTCCTGCTGTCGCACACGGATGGCATGACATCGGTCATGACATTTACTACACAACTTGTATTAGCTTCACACATATGCAGGCTGCATAACACAATATCAACCAGGTATGTTTTACCACAAATGCAGCCAACATGAAAACACCTTCAAACATCAATGGTTATTTTCTAACCTTTCAAATAATTGAAAACTGAAAGTATATAGAAAATGATTACCCTTCAGAAATGCATACATGGATTGAATCCGTTTCTTCCAAATCAACCTAGCCTTCTCCAAAAGGGTGAGATCAATGCGAACCTTTTCCAACACGTGAGAAATGACCTTAAAATCTATTACTCCTCCATATATGGCTACCTCCATTCGCCACAACTGACCCTCTTGACAAAGTGGTGCTGGCAGTAGCATCATCCCCAGCAGCCTTAAAAGTCGCACCACTCGAAGAACGAGTCACATTGCTAGTCGGACTACCATAATTGGTCTGAAATGGATGGTTGCCATTGGGACACTATGTTTAGGTTATGAAAACAAATCTAGACACAATTTAATAAAAAGTATATCTTTGACAGAAGCATCTGGTGCAAAATCCTTTCCCAAAATGAAACTCCAAGGAATTTTCATTACCATTTCTAACAAGTGTATCACCATTCAAAAGAGGTTCTTGACGAGTTCTATCACCTTCTTCACTCTCACTTTCACATAAAATCTCGCATTATAAAAGAACAAACCAATGAGTGAATCACAAGAATTAGATTTGAAAATCCATCAAAACCTTACCAGTTCGGTACCACATACCCTTACTCTTGTCACCCCAAATGAGTGAATCTAACATTAAACATAATGCTAAACACAAAGCTAAGCTCAATTGAAAATGCAAACTATCATATCTAGAGCAATCAGATTTCTAGATTTACATAAAAAACCTGAAAATGAGAAAGCACGTTGTCTCAAATACCTTCACTAACTTGCTGCAGCAAAATGAGCAGAATCTAATGGTGGAAGTATGGATCTAAATAAAAATTGATAAATTGAAATGGAAAAGATGATAGGAAGTGGCTTACTACAATGATGAAGAGAGAAAGAGTTCCACTAGAGAATTGTTCAAGATACAAAAATTGATTCATCAACACGAATCACGAGACTTCAAGAGTATGTGACTATAATCTATACCTATGAATCAAAGTTGTTGTGGTCGGAGTTGCTCTATGATGGCGAATATAATCTATACCTATCAATTTTCATCCTTGGCCCAACTTCTCTCTAGGAAAAGATACTCAGAAAACCGCATTTAGCAACCGATTATAAAAAGGTGAGGCTAAGCTTGAAACAAAGGAAAACTAATCACCAAATACAACCTAGGAAAGATAGAACTAAGGAGATTTTTTAAACTCATAAAAGTTGTAGTTGGTTTGAGTAATTTTCCCAATGAACGACCACCGCCAAATTAGCATCTTAATACTCCAAACTGTATCCAAAAAATTTCGAAAGATGATCTTGTTCCTAAGCTTCAAAATAGACCAACACGTTGCCAACCAAATGGTCCCTTCTCTACCGAAATTCACCTTTTTGAGTTTACAAAATCTAAACCAACTCAAAAAACTACTTAAAATGCAATCCATACCGTAATCAACAAAACCAAGCCAAGAAGCCACCTCCATCGAGATTAAACCAAGACCCAACATGAAAACAGAATATGAAACAAAGATTTTGACTCCGCGCCACATATAACATAAGAAGTAGAAGGAGAGAAAGAAATACCTCTCAAGAGGGGGAGATCCCTAGTAGGCATTCTATTGATAAAGCATCTCCAACCAAAATACTTAATCTTTTGAGGTACTTCCAATTTCCATAAACGTTTAAAAACTTTTGAGAACTCCATGTCCCATAGGAACATGGAATTTATCGCAAATTCTATAACTGCTCCCCATCAAAAAACCACACGCCGGATCCGGAAGCCAAGATGCACCGTCCCTGGCCAAACTCACTAGTTGCACCGTGCTCAAAAATAGGTGCATCCGCTGCACTTCAATGATAGCCGCAGGGTTGCTATGCGTCTGGACACCAAAATCCCCTATACCCAAGCATCATTAATCCAACCTCCCATACATGCTATAGACACAAACTTGAACTCCGAAAGGTTGTACGCCACCAGAAATAAATCCTTCAAGCAATTATCCGCCACCCACCGTGATTGCCAAAAGGAAGTGTTGAATCCGCTACCAACAATGAACCTACAATTATCAACAAACAAGTTTTCATTATAACAATGTTCTAAAGAAAAAATATCTATCCACCTAGAAGATTTCGAAATCTTCTTAAAATTATTGCCATCAAAAGAAACCACATGAAGATTAACGTCTCCATATATAGCTTTCAACACATCATACGATAAAGCTTCCGATTCTCCAAGAATTCTCCATTGCCATTTATGAAGAAGAGCAAAATTGAAGTCTTTAACCCTTCGCAAACCAAGCCCTCCCTTTTCAATAGGTAAACAAATAGTTCTCCAACTAACCCATTGATTTTCCTTCCTCCACCGCTCCTCCCCAAAGAAAGTTACTTTCCAGCCTCGTAATCTCCTTTAAAACCTTCTTGGGTGCCTTATAAAAAGACAACATGAAAATCGAAAGGCTACAAAGAACGGATTTTAGGAGAGTTAGCCTACCACCAAAACTTAACATACAAGCCTTCCAATCCAAAAGCCGAGACTTAATCTTAGTCAAAATCACATGTCAAGAGGAAATCCTTCTAGGATTGATTCCTATAGGAATACCAAGAAAGATGAAATGATTTTCCTTCCATCCTACAAGACAAAAATTTAGAAGCAATATCCAAGAAATTTTCACCAATGTTGATACCAATATGTTTACTTTTATGGTAGTTGATCCCAAGACTCAAAACAATTTCCAAACCTCTTAAAATTGCCTTGATCGCCCAAACTTGCTTCCAACTCCCTTCACCCATCTACAAAGTATCATCCGAAAATTGTAAAATATACACACAATAAGCCATCCTAATGTTGAAATCGACATATTCACCAATCTCCACCGCCTTAGAAACCAACCCTTTCAATCCCTCCGCTATAATAACAAAAAGAAACAGCAATAACGGATCACCTTGCCTCAAGCCTTTCTCCACCACAAATTCATTCGTAAGACTACCAGTCACAAGCACCAATATTTTACTCGAGAAGAACAAAGACTCCATCCACTTCATCCAAATCTCCCCAAACCCTATCTTTCTCAACATGAATCTAAGGAAATCCCAACATACATTATCATAGGTTTTCTCAATATCCACCTTAAAAAGTAAACAACTAAGCCCATCCTTTTTTTCCATATCCACAATCTCATTGGCCACTAAAACACCATCTAAAAGTTGTCTAGCCGGAACAAAAGCACTTTGACAATTGGAAATAACCGATCCCAACACCTTCTTTAATCTGGAAGCCAAAAGTTTAGAAATATCTTTATACACACATCCTACCAAGAAAATAGGTCTAAAATTGTCAAGGCCTAGGGCATTGAAAGATTTAGGAATCAAAGTCAAGAAGGATGAAGTAATTTCCTTTGATAAGATAGTCTCTTTAAGAAAACTCTCCAAGAAATTATAGAAGTCAACTTTCAAAACATCCAAACAATTCTTGATGAACATAAAAGAAAAACCATCGGGCCCTGGACTTTTCGATCCCTCGCAATTCCAAATCGCCTATTTAATCTCCTCCTCATAAAAAGATCTCTCAAAACAACTGTCAACACGGTTTAAAACTCCAAACGGGATACCCTCCAAAATCGGCCTTCCCCTTTCCACCCCGGAGAACTTCTTCTCAAAATGAATTTTAACTTCCTCCTTTACCTCCGTAACCGAGTCAATAATAGCTCTATCCGTCAAAACAGAACCAATGTGATTACGACTTCTTCTAGTTTTCATAACCCTGTGAAAGAACTTACTATTCGAATCTGCATCATTCAACCACTTCAATCTCAATTTTTGGATTAACATATTCTCTTTAATCTTTAGATTCATCCAAAGATTTCTAGACGCCCTTCTTTTTATTTCTACATCAGAGTTAGATTCATCTACATCCTCCTCCTCCACCAATTCATCACCTTCATTCAAAATACACACTCCTTCCTTAATCCCCAAATCAAACTTCCCGGAGACATTCACATTCCACCATTTCAACCTCTCTTTAAGGATCCTAAATTTCTCCTTAAGAACATAATCACCCCTTCCTTCCACCAATAAGGATTGCTATTCCTTCTTCACGAAAGGAATAAATTCCTTATTCGAAAACTACTCATTGTTGACTTTGAAAGGCTTAGGTCCCCAATTTGAATTGTCAAAAACCAACCACACCGGAAATGATCTGAAATATATCTATCCCCCACAAACTAACCAACCACACCCTAATTGCTAAAAAATTTATCCGCCACCAAGAAATGATCAATCCTACTACTCGACCTCCCATCCCCACCAAACCAAGAGTACTTCTTTCCCTTGAAAGGTATATCCACCAAATTACTCAAATAAATAAACTCTGCAAACTCAAAACTGAACTCCCCTTTCTCTCCCTCCTATTCTTAATGGCATTAAAATCCCCAACAATGACCCACTCTCCATCCGTAAATTTTGATTTCAAAGAGAGTGACTTCCCCCACAACAAACGCTTCTCTGCAAAAAAAAAAAAGGACGAATAAACATTAACAATATAATACTCCTCTTCCTTCCATATCGCTTTCACCCCTAACCCCCCTCCAAAATTGCTCAGAACCTGAACTGTATTGGTGTTCCATAATGACAAAAGGCCCTTTGACGCTCCAATAGAAGGCAGACACAAAAACTCTATGTTATTATTCCTCCAAAAACTACCAACAACAAACTCATAAATCAAACTTAATTTTGTCTCTTGAATAAAAAAGAAGTCAGCATTACCTTTCTTAATAATATGACTGACCCTCCATCTCTTTGCACTGCTCTCACCTCATCTGATATTGAGAGATCCTATAATCGTAACAACAAATTGGTGTTCTCCTTCCTTTCCATATTTATGGTTTTATCTGTTCTTTCCATGTCATCTATGTTGATAATGTAATTTTTCTTGAGGTCAACAGGTTCCACCCCCAGATCCGAAATAATATTCCACAATTTCTTGTCAATGTTTGAACCTAAACCCTCCTTTAATATCCTATTATTCCTCACAATAACCGATTCCTCAGAGTGACCCCCATACACTGATATTAGCGCTTCTCTCACACCGGTACGTTACCTATTTGATACAGAGAAAGACTAAGAGGAAATAGAATCTGAGTTCTCACGAACCAACGAACCATACTTCCTCTCCTTAGAAAAAACCTTATGTTGCCTTCTTTTAACGAGTCTGGGCCTCCCTTACTCTTTTTGAGAAGCCCAAATGATTCATCTAACTTTTTATATTTAACCTTTTTGGCAAAAAAACTATTACTAAAAAAGGTAGGCCCCACCGATGCTGCAAAGTTATCCAACGTGCCCTTAACCTTTGACCCTCCCGTATCCGACAAGGAAGCACTCTCATCCGTAATGCTAATACCCTTTCCTTCTTGACATGTTTTCCCCTTAACTGCCACAACAACCTGATCAAAGGACAAAACAACTATACTTTTCCCCCTAATACAGAGTTGCCACGGCCGCTACTTTCTGCACCGCCCGCCTCTTTATCCAACGGTTCTTCTGAACACCCACTACTTCGTCTTCCCCAACACTCTTCGAACCACCCACCACTTCAATTTCTTCGTTAGACTTAAGCTCAGCTTTTTAAGAATCACCTTCTTCAACGGCCTCATTAACAAAGTCATCTATGGATTCCACCTCAGAAGCTGAATCCTCCGATTCCGAAACATGCACCGAATGAGTTTTTGTAATAACCCTAGAATGATTAGCAACATCCTCCCTCAGCCTCAGAGAATATACAACATCGTCAATACCAACCTCCATGAAAACCGACAAAGCGAAATCAACTAATACACACACCAAAACTCTTGCAACATCCAACTTAGTTCTTTTAACAATCTCATCCTCCGAATAAATATAACACCAAAAGAGTTCACCAGATTTTAAAAAAAAAACGACACTCTTAGCATGACAGGGAACACCTACGATTTGAATCCAAGAGACACGTTCTCTATCCATATCGCTCTTCCTTCCGAGGTATGATAACATCAAACAACTCTTTCCACCATGATTCAGCTTCACAAATTAAACCTTTTATCTCCCCTTCCTCCGATTCCTCTAGAAGACACAAGTTAGTCCCCATAGGAGTTATCTTTATCTGAAAAATAACCTTCAGAGAAGAAACGATCTTGAATGTTTATAAGTTGCACCCGGATTAGACACAATGCCAACATAAGCTTTAGACAACGAAGCCCTAATCTCAGGATCCGAAGAAAAAATATTCCCTTTAAAGGGTTGTTTCCCCTTCATATTTTAATTCCTAACTATATCCACAAACGACTGTCCACCCTTCCAAAGACGGATCCCCTCCCCACCTTGAACCGGTATATGCTTCGCCTCCTTCGAGATAACTGTCGTAGAATGATGAATACCAGCATCCCCTAACTTCAAAACCACCTTCTTGCGCTCAAATCTCGAGAGATTTGCATGAATTTTTGCTCCATCAATTTGAATCGAATCCAACTTTACTCCAAGCAACCTTGCGTCACCCTCCTCGCTGAACCTACCGAACTCAAACATTTCCCCCCATTTATTTCTCCTTGGTGAAATCACCACCTCCACGCATTTCCCCACGCAACCGAACAAACGAAACAAATCTTCCACCTTCACTCTGTCTAGAAAATCTGAACAAAACACTGAAATAATGTTGGTCGTGTCCTCCTCCCTAGCTCTCTAGTTGCAAGGGAAAACATCCCACCTTGGTTTGATGGATTTGAAGATATTCCCAGTTGCATTCTTCCATACCATCGCCCGAAGAAAAGAGGAGTGAGAGTCTCCCCTTTTCTCTCAATTTTGTTTTTATATTTTAAAATTATTTTTCACGAAAACGAACAAAAGTTAAAACACATGCATAACATGTAACGGATATTAAATTTTCTGCATACATGGTTAAAAATAAATCAATACAACAGACACAAAATATTTCTTTATAGTTCTAACTTCCAACGCTCTACTGGTGATAAGTATGACTAAATATCCCAATACTGTTGAAAATTTACACACTGCAAACTTAATTTTCATTGCAATGAAAATTTCACATGGGATTTTACTAACAGTAAGTTATGAAGTACTAAATTAACTTATAATTAAGAGTGAAGGTACATTTTATTCCCTCACAAAAACTGTAGAGGTCAGATTAGTCCCTGAGAAAAAAAAGTTCATATTAAATTTCTTACAAAAAATTTAACCGAGTCATATTAGTCCTTCTACTAATATTTTTTCAACCCGGTTTTTTCTTACTTTTGAACTGTGACTGGACTGTCAGTGAAGACCCATTTTAGTCCCTTACTAAAAAGGAAAAGTCTAAATCAGTCCCTGAAAAAAATTCCATATTTAGTTTCTTACAGAATTTAACTGAGCCATGTTAGTCCCTCTTTAAATATTTTTTTCAAACGATTTTTTTCTATTTTTAAACCATGACTAGACTCCTATTTAACGATTGTTGATTTAAAATTATTTGTGAAGGAATTGTAGATAAATCATCGCAGTACCACGATGTTCTATTTTTGTTGGGTTTATTATGAGGCTAATGGATGGGTGACTACGGTTTTTCTTGTTACGTATTCTTGTGTATTAAGTGTTGTTATTGTTTATGTTGTTAATGATCTTTTAGGAAGGTTTAGTTCTGCTGCTGGGGTGATTTAGGATAATTTTTTACTTTTGTAAATAATACTTGTGGCGAAAATAATACACATGATATGTTGGAAAAAAATTGGTTTATACCATATTCCTTAGGTTTTGATGATAACAACGTATTTAATGAACAATTATAGGTATACTAGGTAACCCAGCTTCTGGTGAAAACTCGGACTCTAAAGACCATGTGCAAAGGAACTTAACCTCTGACCCGTACTCAATTTCTGAAAGTAGGTCTATCTTGTTAAGTCCGGTCACGATTTAAAAATAGGAAAATAATCATTTGAAAAAAATATTAAAAGAGAGACTAACATGACTCTTTTAAATTTTGTAAGAGATTAAATAGAGATTTTTTTCTTAAGGACTAATTTGGACTCTTTTTTTTTGTGAGAGACTAAAATGAGACTTCATTGGCAGTCCAGTCACAATTCAAAAGTAAGAAAAAAAACCGGTTTGAAAAAAAATTAGTAGAAGGACTAACATTGATCGGTTAAATTTTATAAGAGATTTAATAGGGACTTTTTTTTTTCTCAAGAGAGTAATCTGACCTCTACAGTTTTTGTGAGGGACTAAAATGGACCTTCACTCTATAATTAAAGGGTCAAAGGAAGAATATTGTAGACATCACACGAGTAACTGATGTAGTTATATGCTGTTTGGATTTGATTAGATCACCACTCTAATGATACTTAAGTTGGAATTACCTTAAAATGAAAAAATTGGGAGGACCACAAACATTGTATTTTAAGATGTGGCATCCATGTTTTTGGAAAAACGATTCAGCCAATTATCTCCATGTGTATCTACACTGACCATTCCCGCGGAACCGTGTTCCTCATGAAACTTCATTTTGTGTAGTAGAGTCGCAGAATAATTCGCAGGTATATCTGAGGAGTACTTACTTTCGCAGGAAATTCTGCAGGTAATTTGTGTATTAGTAGTAAACTTTAAAAGTATTGCAGCCAATCTATCTTAACACACTGAGCTAGATGAGAAAACATCACTTGATCTTTAATGATATCAGTGTTACAAAGTTCAGGTAAGAAGTTTTTGTCCCATCGACTAATTTTCTCATAAATGTGAGACACATTAGGTGAGATATTTCCTTTGGAGTAACTTTTTTATACTTTAGAGTTAGGAATGGAATCTTTACCACTTCTTTAAAGTAGTCAAGACTTTATCACTTCACCCAATAATATTGTTTCAAAGATGCATGTTTTTTTAACTATTAATTTGTTCATCCACATTTTTATCATGCATGTTCATTTATTAAGAACCATTAATATATTCATCAACTATTTATATTATCTATTATATTTTATTAGATTAATTGCTCCTTTAAATGGTTCATACTTTACCATAATAGTACCCATTTAATTTTTCAAATCTAAAAAGTAAATACTATCATCAAGAGAATCATAAGGATAATATGATTGTTTTTTTTTTGGTTGAATAAGGTACAGATCATATCATGTTTTATTCATCGATAACTACACACAAATTTAATTAGCACTACTATTTGATATTTATATCTTGAAATACCAAAAATTTTACTCATTAAGTTTTTTATTTTATTTTATATATTTCAGTATAAGCTCTTATTAAGTAACATTTCTTTTCCGTGACAACAAATTAAGTTTGTTTGTTCTTCTAAATTATTGAATAAATTGTTAATTCATATGGGTTAAATATAGTTTTCTTCTTCTAAATATACTAATTTTCATTTATAATTCTTTTAAAAAAATAATTCAAACTTTAATTTCTTTTAAAATTTTATCATCAATTTCTTTCTTAAATTTGAGAAAGAAATTAATAAAACCGTAATCAAATCATGCTAATATCTTTTTAATATTGGTTGGCTCACGTTTTCTTGTGTTGGGTCTATTTGGTATTGTTTGAAATTTTTCTTTTCACTCTTTTTTATCTCAAAGTAAGAAATGAATTGCAATAATAAATTTTGAAATTAAAAAGAATTTAATAAATTAAATTATTTTCTCTTTTGCTTATCAACTTATTTTGAATATGAAATTATAGATAAATTAATAAACATTAAAAACTAAATTCTCATATTCTTAAACTTGTAATTAAGAACTTATAAAGATATATATCTAAAAAATAAAGTTAGTTAGAACATGCAACTTAAAAATTTTGTAAAAAAATAAAGATTAAAAATGGTATGGACTATTTTAAAGAGATAAGTATGAATCTTGAAAAGTATCTAAAATAAATTTGATATATATATATATATATATATATATATATATATATATATATATATATATATATATATATATATATATATATATATATATATATATATATATATATATATATATATATATATGTAATCAAAATATAGAAAATCCTTCAGATGTTCTATTCATATATTATTTCTACAGAGTTTTATTCATGTGATGATATCTCCTATTTATTTTATTGCCCTCCTTTTCTTTTTACCTATATTAACTAAATTGATAATTAATTTTTTTAACATGTTTTATATATTTTGTTTTTTCTCTTTTCTTATTAAGTACAATACATATTTCTAAAAAACAATAATTTTTCTTTATTTCTTAAAATTCAAATTAGTATTTTATATTTAATAATTATTATTCATATTGAGGAAAATAAATATAAGAAAATAATAGTTATAAAAAAATTACTAATAAATCTCATCAAAAATAATTTTTTAAATAAATACATAAATGTTTATAATATTAAAAAATAAAAAATGAATATAATAATTGTATCTTTCTACTTACAAACATTAATATTTATAATAACATCTCGTTGACTAAGTTGTATTCATATTATTTAAACTTGATTGTAATATTTTTTTCTTCTTCTTACTTATATTTTTAGTATTATTTATAATAAAATTAATATTTTTTTTCTTCTTTTTACTTATATTTTTAGTATTATTTATAACAAAATTAATTTTTTTCCGTCTTCTTACTTATATTTTCAGTATTATTTTTAGTAATTTTTAGTAACCAACTGTGATTCGATCGTGTGATCTTCCAACCACTATGTCAAATTTAACATTTAATAGTGATTTTTTGTCTTTAATAACACTTTTAAACATATTAAAGTTTTCGCTATTATAAATTTCCTACATATAATAGCTCTTAAAAGAAAAACTTGTAATAAGATTTATCCATAATCTCTAGCCTAGCCTAATTTTCAACAACATCCAATTTTAACTTCATCACAAATTCAATATTAGATGTAGTGCAATAGTAGTATGTAATTGGTCTAGCTAAAGTGAAAAGTGACTGCTATACACAAATATATCGTCTGAAGAATTACTTGGGTCGCGTTAAACATGTATTAAAGAAAGATTATGTATAAAAATTTTAAAACAATATTTTTGATTGAAATGTTTTTAGCTATTTAATAATAGATATATAAATAAATTTTAAATATTATCATATATTTGTAGTGGTGTTGGTAAATATTGTTGAAGATGCATTTGACTTTTAACTGTTCACTGCAGAGAAAACAATAAATACTATAGAATTTCATTATTTCATTATGACTAAGCAACACTTATTCAACACACTAATATTGGTAAAGTTCATGTGAATCCTAGCAAATAAGTCTTTTGTAAAATGAAGCAACACTTTTTTTTTTAATTTTTCTTTTAATAGGAATCAACCTTTATTCAGATGTTGCAATGTTGGTGAAAGATGTTGAGAATAATGCAAGTGTGAGTGTGGGGAAACTAATCCTCATTAGATATGAATGTGGTGACTTGATTATTTAAAAATGGAATAATTCAATCACCAATCACCTTGTGTGGAGGGGAAATCCGGAAAAGGTTTTTTCGGTAGCTTCTTGTTATGCTTTTTATGAGAATTTACGCATTCCGTTTGGTGCTTCAAATAGACATGAGGAAGCTTTTGGTATTTTGTGGAAGATGAAAGTTCCGTTTAAGATAAAGGCTTTTGGGTGGAGATTACTTCATAATAGGCTACCTATGAAAGATCTTTTGGAGAGGAGAGATATGTCTTTTCCTTTGAATGAATTATAATGTGCATTTTGTGAGTATGGCGTGGAAAGTAGAAATCACTATTTTTTTGATTGTTGGGTGGTAAAGTATATTTGAGAGAAATAGCTTTTTGGGTGGGTAAAGAAGATAATGTAGAGGAGGAGTGTTTGTCGTCTTTTATGGAATGGCACTCTTATTTTTATAGGAAGAAAGCGAATGGTAGGAAATTGAATGTGGTTTGGATGGCTATAACTTGGATTTTGTGGTCGGTTAGGAATGGTTGGTGCTTTCGTAAGGAGCCTTGGAATGTGAATAATATTGTTTGGGACATTAAGATATTGGTTTGGAAGTTGTCGTTTTGTGGGAAAATTACTTATCCCAATTACTCTTTTTACGAGTTTTGTATGGATCCTATGTACTTCCTCTCGTAATTGTAATTGGTTTGTAATTTCTCTCTTTTTTGTCGGTGCTTCCGATTTTCTTTGTAAAGGCTTCGAGAACCCTTTGTTCTCGCTTCAATGATATCTCTTGCTTTCTAAAAAAAAAAACCTTATGGTTTTAGATATAGAAGTGGTGTGCCTCCCACAAAAGTATTGCTCAAACAGGATGTCCCAGAATTAAGAATGCTTCTCGCTCGACCCTCCCCTGATTTTTGGTTTTTTAGAAGTTATAAATCCTAATTCATTTAATACAGAATCAATATATAAGTAATTTTAATTTTTTAATTAATTTAGTTATTGTCTTTCATTCTATTTCTCTTGATTATAGTTAATTCAACTTGAATTCATATTCACCTTGAATTATTTGATGACTAGTGTCTTATTATCAAGTTTCGGTAATTGGCTTATAATTGAGAAAATGGCACCCATGTCAACAAGTCTAATGCATTAGTCAATTGGAAAAACCAAAAGTATTGTGGCTAAATTAAAAAAAAAAAACAAGATATCAGTAAGCGACTCCAAAAGAGTAGTGAGGACTACAATTATAAAAATATAATCACAACAGAATATTAACTAAGTTTATAAGCACCCCTACTAATGCTTGCACAATGTTATAGGAAGCACCATATGTTATTATTCTAGACAATTCCAAAGAAGATGCCAACTTCAGAGTCTACTCAAACAAAGGATTTGCAAATTATGGATCCCTCGACTCGGCAGAATCTGGCTCGTTTAAAAACTATTCAAATGGGTTAAGCAAAAATAATTACTCATTCAGAAAATTCAACGCAACTTCAACTCGCCATGGTGGACATTTAAACAGCTTTAAAGAAAATAACAATGTAGCTAACATAAACTTCAACATCTACAGTTTCGGTTCAACATCTGGCATCGACCCTAACCGAGGATTCATTACAGACAACTTTGCTACGACAATGAAACAAGATCGCCATTATTTTGAATAATAAACAACTAGTTTCTATGATGCATTTAATCAACTATATAACATTCATATCAATTATAAGATCACTACAAAAAAATTGCCCTATTGTGACACCCATGTATAGTGATGCCTTTAATATTTGTCACTAAATACTATTTTTACCTACAGTTGTATGTCACTATTGTCATATTAGACAAACACTACAAAAAATTGTAGGATTAACTACCATAATTTTACTACAAAGAACTTTGTAGCTAATTTAAAAGACATATTATTTATATTTTTTATTTATTTAACAAGTACCTAAGGCTAAACATATATTTTTTTTATTGAAACAATTATTATGAATAAGATTAAATAATTTCATATAAAAAAATATATTTTCTCTATCTACTGTTTGGTCTTCACTCTTAACCTCACCATATTCATCTCGTTCTCAGTCTCCAATCGACTTGTCCGCCACCGTCTCCGATCATCACCATCTTCGATCGCCACCGTCTTTCTCCGATCTACTTCATTGTCTTCCTACTCCGATTGTTCTTTCGTTCCCCATTCGATATTGCCTTCCTCATTCTCCAATTGAAATCACCAGTCCCCTCAATCTCCAATCGATCCCTCATCGACTCTTTGTGTCTGATGAGGACATAGTTTCAAGCCCCAACTCCAAACCCTAGAACATAGTTTCATCTTTCTGTTTACTTCAGCCTATTCTGCATTTGAGGTATCAACAATCATCCTTCAATTTTGTTGTTATCACTTTCAATTAGCATTATTAGGTATTTAATTTATTGTAATTTGAATTTTTTTACAGTATAAAAGTGCATTATTTGAAGATGGAAAAGGACCTAGTATTTGGGATACTTTCGCTCATAAATACCAAGGTTGTTATCAATTACTTCTGTATTTATTTTTCTTCTTCTTTCAGTTTTGAATATATGAATATTATATTTTCATGTGTTAATCTTTTTATGTTCATTTGTGCCAAAAAATCTCATCATACACTATGTATTTGACCTAAACAGTGTTTAATATGATCTCGATCTATTTGAAGACTTGCAAGTAATAACTTTAATGTTGAAGCTATTGTTTGCTTTAGTATGTATCCATCATAAAACCTTGTTGATTCTGATGCATTTTGTTTGACTTTTCTATCATAAGATTGAGGTACTTGTTTATAGTTTGTCATATCTTGGAAGGAGGGTCTAATGTTTTGAATAACTTGTATGCTATTTGACATTTTAACTATTTTCCCCAATAATTAGTGCTCAGCTACTTCATTTATATAAGTCCATAACCTAATCATTCTTGAATCTATAGGTCCAATAAATAAAGTGCTTAGGTAGTTAGGTTTCTATTACAATAAGTATAGTAAATGAAGTGCTTAGCTTTCTATAGGTCCAATAAACAAGGCATTTCTTATGGAAATCTCAATAAATACATATTTCATTGCTTTGTATATGTTTAGAATTTTTCTTGAATCAGTTGTTTGTTGAGAGTTTGTAAATTATTGTGCTCCCTAGAATTTTGCGAAATTTGTTTGTTTTGGTTATGCACCTTAAAACTGCAAGAGTGTTGAATTGTCTCATTAGAGTGTATTGAGATTAGCTCCATCTGGATGTGTGATACATGTCTTGTGCCCAACTATTTTACGAAGTTGTGCCTTTCTGTGTGGTACTAATGGAAAGCAAAAGGGGGAGGGTCTGTTATGTTGAATGGTTGTACTATTAAGGGGAATGGAAGGATTGAAATATAAAGACATTGAAATTTGGCCTTGGGCTTGATACCACTTAGCTCTGCTAGTTGAAAATATTACTTAATGTTCTCTTTTTATTAATTAATGTTGACCTTGTTAGAACAAGATTTGTTCTTATCAATTATCTTAGTTTTGATGATAACAATAATATGAATTTTGCTTAAGATAATATGGTACTCTAATCCAATGCAATTTCCCTTTCAGGAAATATATATAAAGAGTACGCATAATTCAGCGCTCAGAAGATGTGTCTCAAATGGTTCAGCATGCAACATCAGAACATGGTCTGGCAAGACATCAGAAGATGGTCGAAGCAGAATCAGAACATGGGTCTATGGAAGCATCAGAAGAACATGAGATCAGAAGCACTGAAGATCAGAAGATGGTATCACGCTCAGAAGCACTTCAAGGTCAGAAGATCAGAAGATGCTGTGCACCAAGCTGTTTGACTCTGATGATATTCAAACGTCGTATTCACAAACATCAGATCAGAAGGAAGTACACGTGGCAGACTACGCTGACTGACAAAAGGAACGTTAAAGCTACTAAAGGCTACGTCAGTAGACACAGCGTGAACAAGGCTCGAGGTAGTTGACAAAAGCGTATAACATTAAATGCAAAGCTGTACGGAACACGCAAAGCATTAAATGCATTCAACGGTCATCTTCTCAACGCTTATAAATATGAAGTTCTGATGAGAAGCAAGGTTAACGATTCTGCACCAAAACAACTCATATCAAACTTGCTGAAACGCTGTTCAAATCTAAACTCAGAATCTTCATCTTCATCAAAGCTCACTACATTGCTGTTGTAATATCTTAGTGAGATTAAGCTTAAATTGTAAGAGAAATATCACAGTTGTGATTATCGCTTTTAAGAAGCATTTGTAAACTCTTGAATAGATTACATTAAGTTGTAAGGAACTAGAGTGATCAGTTGATCAGTATACTCTAGGAAGTCTTAGCAGTTAGCTGAGCAGGAAGTCTTGGCAGTTGGCTGAGCAGGAAGTCTTGGCAGTTGGCTGAGCAGAAAGTCTTAGGAGTGAACTAAGCCTAGAGTGATCGTGTTGATCAGTAGACTCTAGAAAAGTCTTAGGAGTGAACTAAGCAGTTGTTCCTGGAGTGATCAGGTTGTGATCAGAAGACTCTGGAAGACTTAGTTGCGGCTAAGTGGAAAACCATTGTAATCCGTGCGATTAGTGGATTAAATCCTCAGTTGAGGTAAATCATCTCTGCGGGGGTGGACTGGAGTAGCTTCGTTAACAGCGAACCAGGATAAAAATAATTGTGCATTTTATTTTTATCGCTCAAGATTTTAAGTCACACTTATTCAATCCCCCCCTTTCTAAGTGTTTTTCTATCCTTCAATTGGCATCAGAGCGCCGGTTCTAAGGTGCAAGCACTTAACCGTGTTTAGAAAAGATTCAGGAAGAGAAAAACGCTTCATTTAAAAGATGGTTGATGAAAGTGAAAGGACTATACCTACACCTGCATCTACATCTGGCTCTGCTGAGCAATACAACGGTAACAATGGTTATACTAGACCGCCGGTATTTGATGGTGAAAACTTTGAATACTGGAAAGATAAACTGGAGAGTTACTTTCTGGGTCTAGATGGTGATCTATGGGATCTTCTGATGGATGGTTACAAACATCCAGTAAATGCCAGAGGCGTGAAGCTGTCAAGGCAAGAAATGAATGATGACCAAAAGAAGCTTTTCAGGAATCATCATAAATGTAGAACTGTTTTGCTGAATGCTATCTCTCATGCTGAGTATGAGAAGATATCTAACAGGGAAACGGCCTATGACATATATGAGTCCTTGAAAATGACTCATGAAGGAAATGCTCAAGTCAAGGAGACAAAAGCTCTTGCCTTAATCCAGAAGTATGAAGCCTTCAAGATGGAGGATGATGAAGACATTGAAAAGATGTTTTCGAGATTTCAAACTCTGACTGCTGGATTGAGAGTTCTTGACAAAGGATACACCAAGGCTGATCATGTAAAGAAGATCATCAGAAGCTTACCCAGAAGATGGGGTCCGATGGTGACTGCATTCAAGATTGCGAAGAATCTGAATGAAGTTTCTCTGGAAGAGCTTATCAGTGCCTTGAGAAGCCATGAGATTGAGCTGGACGCAAATGAGCCTCAAAAGAAAGGTAAGTCTATTGCATTAAAATCTAATATCAAGAAATGCACTAACGCTTTTCAGGCTAGAGAAGAAGATCCTGAAGAATCAGAATCTGAAGAAGAAGATGAACTGTCCATGATTTCCAGAAGGCTAAATCAACTCTGGAAGACCAAGCAAAGGAAGTTCAGAGGCTTCAGAAGTTCAAGGAAATTTGAACGTGGAGAATCTTCTGATGAAAGAAGATTTGACAAGAAGAAGGTCATGTGCTATGAATGCAATGAGCCTGAACACTACAAGAATGAATGTCCAAATCTTCAGAAGGAAAGTCCCAAGAAAAAGTTTCATAAGAAGAAAGGTCTTATGGCAACCTGGGATGAGTCAGAAGATGATTCAGAAGATGAGCAGGCCAACTGTGCGCTGATGGCGACAGAAGATGACGGATCAGAATCTACATCAGAATCAGATTCTGAAGAGGTATTTTCTGAACTTACTAGAGATGAGTTAGTTTCCGGTCTAACTGAACTTCTGGAACTCAAGTCTCAGATCAGTCTCAAATACAAAAAGCTGAAAAAGCAATTTGAATTTGAAACAAAGAAGCTTGAGTTGGAGAATTCTGAATTAAAGGAAAAACTTTTAAAATTATCCAATAATGTTGGATCTCCTTCTGATTCAGAAAAATCCACTCCCAGTCTGAACCATATTCTGAAAGAATATGATTTAAGTTTCAGGAAGTTCCTATCTAGAAGTATTGGCAGAAGTCAGCTAGCTTCTATGATATATGCTGTGTCTGGAAACAAAAGAGTTGGCATTGGTTATGAGGGTGAAACCCCATACAAACTTGAACCTGTTGATGAAATGAAAATTACATACAAGCCATTGTATGATCAGTTCAAGTATGGCCACTCACATGATATTAGGCACACCTCACATGCACAAAGTTTTCACATTACACACACTAAGAAGCATGTGACACAACCTAGGAAATATCATGAAACTCACATTAAGAATTATCATGCTGTTCCTCCTATTGCTTACAATGTTAAACCCAAGTTCAAACAGAACTTGAGAAAATCTAACAAGAAAGGACCCAAAAAGATGTGGGTACCTAAGGATAAGATTATTCCTATTGCAGATATCCTTGGCTGCAAGAAGGACAAAGCACAACATGTCATGGTACCTGGACTCTGGATGCTCGCGACACATGACAGGAAGAAGGTCTATGTTCCAAGACCTGGTGCTTAAGTCTGGAGGAGAAGTCAAGTTCGGAGGAGATCAGAAGGGCAAGATAATTGGCTCTGGAACTATAAAATCTGGTAACTCTCCTTCCATCTCTAATGTACTTCTTGTAGAAGGATTAACACATAACCTTTTATCTATCAGTCAATTAAGTGACAATGGTTATGATATAATCTTTAATCAAGAGTCTTGCAAGGCTGTAAATCAGAAGGATGGCTCAATCCTATTTACAGGCAAGAGGAAGAACAACATTTATAAGACAGATCTGCAAGATCTTATGAGTCAGAAGGTGACTTGTCTTATGTCTGTTTCTGAAGAGCAGTGGGTCTGGCACAGGAGATTAGGTCATGCTAGTTTGAGAAAGATCTCTCAAATTAACAAACTGAATCTTGTCAGAGGACTCCCTAATCTGAAATTCCAATCAGATGCTCTTTGTGAAGCATGTCAGAAGGGCAAGTTCTCCAAACCTGCATTCAAGTCTAAGAATGTTGTTTCTACCTCAAGGCCATTAGAACTCTTGCACATTGATCTGTTTGGACCAGTCAAAACAGCATCTGTCAGAGGAAAGAAATATGGATTAGTCATCGTAGATGATTATAGCCGCTGGACATGGGTAAAATTCTTAAAACACAAGGATGAGACTCATTCAGTGTTCTTTGATTTCTGCATTCAGATTCAATCTGAAAAAGAGTGTAAAATCATAAAGGTCAGAAGTGATCATGGTGGTGAATTTGAGAACAAATCCTTTGAAGAATTCTTCAAAGAAAATGGTATTGCCCATGATTTCTCTTGTCCTAGAACTCCACAGCAAAATGGGGTTGTAGAACGAAAGAATAGGACTCTTCAAGAAATGGCCAGAACCATGATCAATGAAACCAATATGGCTAAGCATTTCTGGGCAGAAGCAATAAACACTGCATGTTATATTCAGAATAGAATCTCTATCAGACCTATTCTAAATAAGACTCCCTATGAATTGTGGAAGAATAGAAAGCCCAACATTTCATATTTCCATCCTTTTGGATGTGTATGCTTTATTCTGAACACTAAAGATCATCTTGGTAAGTTTGATTCCAAAGCTCAAAAGTGTTTCCTTCTTGGATATTCTGAACGCTCAAAAGGCTACAGGGTATACAATACTGAAACATTGGTTGTAGAAGAATCAATCAATATCAGGTTTGATGATAAGCTTGGTTCTGAAAAACCAAAGCAAGTTGATAATTTTGCAGGTTGTGATATTGACATATCAGAAGTTGTTGAGCCAAGAAGCAACGCATCAGAAGCAGAGCTTCTCAGAAGCAAAGAATCTGAAGATCAAGTAACAGCTTCTCTGGAGGATCTAAGTATTTCTGAAGAACCATCTGTCAGAAGATCATCCAGACTCATCTCTGGTCATTCAGAAGATGTCATTCTTGGAAAGAAGGATGATCCAATCAGAACAAGAGCATTCCTTAGGAACAATGCAGACTGTCAATTAGGTCTTGTATCTTTGATCGAGCCAACTTCTGTTGATCATGCTCTAGAAGATCCAGACTGGATAATTGCTATGCAAGAAGAACTAAATCAGTTTACAAGGAATGATGTTTGGGATCTTGTTCCTAGACCAGATGGATTCAACATAATTGGTACAAAATGGGTCTTCAGAAACAAGCTCAGAATGAGAAGATGAGAAATTCTTACGTATGAGTATCCTTTGATATGAAATTTTTTTTTGTCTGTTAAGAAGTTCTGATAGAAATCAATTAGAAATTGTGTTGCGGTTATTACTAACGTTTCAGTGTCTAAGTTGATTCAGAATCTCTCTTCAAAGCAAAACAGCTGTAACTAACTATCCAGATGGTAAACACGTGTTCACTATTCCTGGACAAGCGTGCGTGCAGTTGAGGGGACGTCTTCTTAGGTAACTGTGCAAATCACGTCTTTTGTCATTATTATCTCTCCTCATGTCACGTAACATTAAATGCTTTTCATCATTTACTCTCTTTTCAGTTTTCTTTTTATACTCTTCAAACGTTTCTTTTCCCTCTCATATTTCTCTCTCTCTGCATTCGGTTTCTTTTTCATCTCTCTCTTTTCATATCATAAACCCTAGCTATTTCCATTATCTGAAAGTTCATCATGAATCCATCGTCAGGCTCTGGAAATCAAGACAATGATAAGAAACAAAAGAGAAAGGCATCTGCTGAACCTGAAACCAAACCTAAAAGAGTTAGGATCTCCTATGACCCTCTCAAAATATATCAACCCCTTGACGATTCTCGTCAATCACCTCCCTCTTCAAAGACCTCCACCACCTCTTCCTCCTCATTCATCCTCTCGGAACCACCTTTTTCACCATCTGATATCTCCTCTCCTTTAATCCTTCCCTCAGATATTTCTTCATCCCTCTCATACCCTTTTCCCACCAGAACACCTAATCCCTATAGCGTTGTTCTTCCCGACTCAAGGATCACTGTCAACCCTCCAACCCCTACCACTCAAACATATCTGGAGCTCTTACATGCTGATGTAAGTGGCTGGTTGGAGATTCTTGGTGCTGCTCACCTTAATCATCTGGATGAGTATGCTACAAACAACCTCTGGAATACCTTTCGTCAGGATTTTCTGGAGAAGGCTACAGACACTCAGAGAAGGATTATGTCTGAAGCTCCTGGTGTTCGTGGTCTCCGGTTGGAAGTTGGTGAGAGCAGCCATCACTGTCTCATCAGGAACAGAAGAGTTCTTGAAGAGAAGATACCTGCAGATGAGTTGGAAGAAGAAAATCTCTGCAAAGATATCGTGGTGTGGAAACCCCGGTCTTCTGTGCTCTGGTTTCCTGTGCTGACTGGAGATTTTCAGTGGCTGTTCAACTGGTTCAGAATGAACCCTTCTGAAAATGCACCTCACATGGTCTTTCCAGTAGTGGTTTATCGTGCTGAAGTTGCTGGTCCTATTCCTCCAACAAACCTTGCAGCTATTCTTCAAGCATTGGAAGATGGAGCTTCTGAGCTGCCTGAACCAGAATATACTAAGGCTCTTTCTGAGTCAGACTCAGATGAGGAAATGGGAGATGCACAAGCTGAAGATCTTCCAGAAGATCACTCTGCTGAGATTACTGTCCCTCTGGGCAGAAATACTGGTGCTTCTTCTTCGGGTGAAACCTCAGCTCTGATGGAGACCTTGGAAACTCTTCATCAGAATCAAGATATGCTGGCTTCTCGTTTGGATGCGCAAGAAGCAGCCAATGCTGAGTTTCGTTCCTTCATGACAAGGCAAGCTGCAAGCACTGACGGGATTCATGCTGTTCTGGCGCGGATTTTGCGTAGGCTAGGATCTTAGTCTTTCAGTCTTTGTAGTCTCCTTTCCTTGTTGCATCTGTTTTCCTGCATTCCTGTCTTGTAAAACTTTGATTTATCAATGAAAAAAGTTTCTTTGTGTTTTACATTCCAGTAAATGTTTTCTTTTGTCGTTTTATATATATTCTTTTTATATATATTCTTTTTGATGTTATGACAAAAAGGGGGAGAAAGATAAATGATAAATGATTTGATTAAATCTATCAGTTGCTGGGTAAAGGCTCCCACACATTCACTAACTAGAACTGCAAGTTCTATATGGTTTAAGTGTTTTGCAGGTACAAAGAAGTGAAGTGAGTTGCTGGGTAAAGGCTCCCACACATTCACTAACTAGAACTGCAAGTTCTATATGGTTTAAGTGTTTTGCAGGTACAAAGAAGTGAAGTGAATCTTCAAAGCAAACACTAGAAGCAAAACCATTGAAACTGAAGCAAGCTGAGTGCTGTCAAGCTTCTGAGATCAGAAGCAAGAAAGAAGAATGAATCAGAAGCACTGATAATAGAATTTGAATATCATTGTTTATCCTGTTCTGACAAAATTCTATTTGCCCTGATACACATAATGTTATGGCTCTGATACATTACTTGCTCTGATACACGTTTTTAGCCTAAAATGCTCTGATACATTTGGCTCTGATACATATCATGTATTTGAATATACATTTTATGTTCTAACTCGTTCATGCTGACTTTTGTCGTTTAGTTTTTGTTCTGTAACATTTCAGGATGTAGAGATGCTCAAATGATGCTCTGGTACATTCAACAATGTTCTGATACAAATCTAGCATGAAGTGATGTTAGTAGACATTCAAAGTTCTGAAGCTATCCGAGGGAAGCAGAAATCAGAAGATGTGAATGTTCTAAAAGATCCAGAAATTCAAGTTCTGAAGCTGTCCTGAATGGAAGCAGAAGTCAGAAGCTGTGAATGTTCTGAAGATCAAAGAAATTCAAGTTCTGAAGCTGTCCAATGGAAGCAGAAGTCAGAAGCTATGGATTCTCTGAAGACAGAAGCTCATATGATCGTCTCTACCGAAATAATCAGGGAAGTCTTTTATTAAAGTTCTTCGAGTATTTATTTCAGGGGGAGATTATTTATCTCAGGGGGAGATTGTTAATCTCAGGGGGAGACATATTCATATGCTTATGCTATAGCTGTGTAATTTGTCTTTTGCCGTCTACTCTTTCTGATCGCAAATTCATATCATTTATATATGTTTTTGTCATCATCAAAAAGGGGGAGATTGTTAGAACAAGATTTGTTCTTATCAATTATCTTAGTTTTGATGATAACAATAATATGAATTTTGCTTAAGATAATATGGTACTCTAATCCAATGCAATTTCCCTTTCAGGAAATATATATAAAGAGTACGCATAATTCAGCGCTCAGAAGATGTGTCTCAAATGGTTCAGCATGCAACATCAGAACATGGTCTGGCAAGACATCAGAAGATGGTCGAAGCAGAATCAGAACATGGGTCTATGGAAGCATCAGAAGAACATGAGATCAGAAGCACTGAAGATCAGAAGATGGTATCACGCTCAGAAGCACTTCAAGGTCAGAAGATCAGAAGATGCTGTGCACCAAGCTGTTTGACTCTGATGATATTCAAACGTCGTATTCACAAACATCAGATCAGAAGGAAGTACACGTGGCAGACTACGCTGACTGACAAAAGGAACGTTAAAGCTACTAAAGGCTACGTCAGTAGACACAGCGTGAACAAGGCTCGAGGTAGTTGACAAAAGCGTATAACATTAAATGCAAAGCTGTACGGAACACGCAAAGCATTAAATGCATTCAACGGTCATCTTCTCAACGCCTATAAATATGAAGTTCTGATGAGAAGCAAGGTTAACGATTCTGCACCAAAACAACTCATATCAAACTTGCTGAAACGCTGTTCAAATCTAAACTCAGAATCTTCATCTTCATCAAAGCTCACTACATTGCTGTTGTAATATCTTAGTGAGATTAAGCTTAAATTGTAAGAGAAATATCACAGTTGTGATTATCGCTTTTAAGAAGCATTTGTAAACTCTTGAATAGATTACATTAAGTTGTAAGGAACTAGAGTGATCAGTTGATCAGTATACTCTAGGAAGTCTTAGCAGTTAGCTGAGCAGGAAGTCTTGGCAGTTGGCTGAGCAGGAAGTCTTGGCAGTTGGCTGAGCAGAAAGTCTTAGGAGTGAACTAAGCCTAGAGTGATCGTGTTGATCAGTAGACTCTAGAAAAGTCTTAGGAGTGAACTAAGCAGTTGTTCCTGGAGTGATCAGGTTGTGATCAGAAGACTCTGGAAGACTTAGTTGCGGCTAAGTGGAAAACCATTGTAATCCGTGCGATTAGTGGATTAAATCCTCAGTTGAGGTAAATCATCTCTGCGGGGGTGGACTGGAGTAGCTTCGTTAACAGCGAACCAGGATAAAAATAATTGTGCATTTTATTTTTATCGCTCAAGATTTTAAGTCACACTTATTCAATCCCCCCCTTTCTAAGTGTTTTTCTATCCTTCAGACCTATGATCCGCTCTTGACTGTTTGCAACCGTTGGTTCTATTATGTCTGGAATCCTTTGATCTGCGTTTTCCTCCATTTGTGGTTGTAGCTCATGCACTTTAATTGTTGTTCCATAATCCTGTTGCAAAATATTTTTTGCCTTGATATTATGCTGCATGCCTTCATGAGTGTGTTCTACAGGTTGGTTCTTTATACTTGTATTCTCGTAAATTTGATCATCAACATTGCTTGAGATAGGTGTAGCCCGTTCCTTAGAAGTTGAAGAATTCTATTTAGTTTGCTCAATAAAACTGTGAGATAAATGTAAGTTGTGATACTTTACTATTAGAATTTAGAGGACTTTGATTGTTCTGCTGCAAGTTCTTGTCAGTCTTTGTATGCTCCTTGGAACTGTGAGTGGTGACTTGTTTGATTGCATCTTGCAGATTATTTAGTCTTGAAGTTTCAGCCATCTTCAAACCTTTATTCCGGAACCTTGCCTTTGTTCTATACTACCTTGCCTAGTTAAACTCGAGCTCTCAATCACTACTGCATGATTACTGTCATGTAAGATGTTGCACGGGTTACTCTACTCAAACTAGAATTTATGTACCATTACTATATTTGCACCATCTTAAGAAGTTCTTTAATTTTTTTCTTCAAATTTTACTGTGCAATATTTTAAGGAACACCTCTTTTATGGGACTACCTGAAGAAATCGTAGGCTTAAAAGACCTGGAGATTTTGGATTTGGGATATAACAAATTAACATCTTCAATAAATTTTAAAGTAAAGTAATTTTGCATTTAATTATCTACACCAATTATTTTTATGCTATACTTGATGATACATAGCACACACAATATGAATTGGAAGTCTCTACCTTTTAGCTTATTAATATGAATGAAAATATCCATTTGCAGAGCTCAATCTCTCTAAGAAACATGCTGAAGCTCTTTTGGATATGAGCTTACGAAGACTGACCCTTTGTGAGGTATTATATCTTTTATTAGACTATAATGATTGTTGTTTTTGTTGTATCGAAATGGATTCTTCTCTTCGATCATCATCCTCATCATCCTTCACTTCCATTTCTTCTTCTCAGTTGGAGAATAATGGTTCTGTTGTTGCTACATTGGCTTCCAATCCAACCTTTCTCTCTGCTATCATTGCCTTGTTTGTTACGCAATCAAGCAAAGTTTTCTTGAATTTCTTTAAGGAGAGGTGCATGTTCGCTTCTCAAGGAACGGTTTTTACTCGCTCCGCACTATGTTCTGCTTTCACCACTTCTGTTGCTCTCTCTCATGGCGTTGCCTGTCCATTCTTTCCAGTTTCTTTGGGATTCAGTCTCATTGTCACGTGTGATGCTTTTGCTGTTACAAGACAGGTTGGCTACCAAGCTCAGGTATCTATGTTATTCTTTAACTGATCAATCTTTGTTACTTTGTAATCAACAACATATCTTTTGACATCAAAATTGTGTGTGGACACAGGTGCTTAATACGCTTCTTCATGAATTATACTCTAGAGGGATTCCAGTTCTTGATGAAGATGTTGGTGACACCCTTCCTCAAGTCTTAACTGGTGCACTGCTTGGTTCTACAGTTTCCGTTTTATGCTTCATGTTTCTGCGGCGTTAGGTGCAAACTCTATTCAATACTCATTTGCTCTTATAATGTCTTACACTGAAAAAGATAGGTTTTGTTGCACTTTTCTTTATCAAACTGTATTCAATATTGACTGATAGAGCACATAATTTGATCTTATAATGTGATGCAGCTTTCTCATATATGACTGCGTTTGGATAACATGTATGTTTGGAGCTTTTAGTTTGCTGCATGTTGGTGGCTGTGAACTTAAGGTTTTAGAGGATGTTATTAGCCCAAAACATAGACTGCTAGAAACTATCACCTATGAACTATCTTTGTGCCAGAGTAGCAAAAATAGCGATGTTTCTTTGTTGAAAGGTTTTTCTCGTAAATGATTTGTTATGGCTTTTGAAGCATGCTACTTTGGTTTTGAAAGTATAATATGGTAAAGGAAGAGCAAAGTATAATTTTTGCTTGAATTGGAAAGAGCCAGAAATTATATGAAGCATGTATATGCTTAGTGGAATCTTTAGAGTTGGTGCATAATAATTACCTTCTGGAGAGTTCAAATTAATAAAAAAATTGTTAGCATCTCTTGACAAGGTTTGCGAAATATATCAAAGATATAGAAATTCTTTAGAGATAGGGGGTTTCTAACTCTAACTATGTTTACCTTTTGTTGATGAAGATATTTCTGACTATATGACTAGGGGTTTTTTATTTGCGTTTGCATCCAATTCTTGTGTATACACTGTTCGGCTTTCGTGTTAATTTCATGAATATTTGCTGCTGTTGATACGAATGGTATTTCGTGCATACTTATGCTGCTGTTTCGAATTAGGATTGCTTGCGTATATGTTACTTCTGTCCGAAATAATTTATGAATATTAGCAATTTCTGTTTCGAATTAATTTAGTGTGTACCAGTTCGTTTATGTTCTTGCATATGCCTCTGTTTCAAGAAAATCTTGGTCGCATTCGTAAGACTTTCGCTGACTTCAATTTTGTACTAATATAGATTGGTCTCTCTGTGTTAGTCAAACCTGGTTGACATTAATTTGACATGAAACTCTAGCCTCAATTTAATGGTTAACGCAGTTGAGAAACCATGTTTTGTTATTCAAATGTTTAGAAAAAGTAAAAGGACATGCTTCAGTTCCGGTGTTCATGAGAAACCAACCATCATTCTTGAGCATAGTAGCTGCAGCAGAGTATTAAGAAACAGGAAGAGAATAATTGGAACTTGGAGTTTCAGATTTCACAGCAGAGCTAGAGACCCTGTTATGTTACCTGTCAGATTCCTAATAAGGCTTGGAGCAAAGGTAACAAATTCTCTAAAAACTGTTTCTATGAGAAGGAGATAGTCCACTATGAAGGTTTTTTCATCCACTTTGGTAAGGTCTCATTTATTATCAGATCAACATTTAGGTTATCATTCAATTTTAACAATGAAACAGGGATTATTATTCTATTCTTTGAGTGAGCTTTTGAGACATGCTTCAAGAATAGCTGGTTCTGATGACTTGTATGGGGAGACTATGAAAGAAATTGCTATGAAAGGAATTTCTTAGTCCTGATGACTTGCATGGGGAGACTATGAAAGAAATTGCTATGAAAGGAATTGCTTAGTCTGAATTGTAAGAATCTAGAAAATAAGAACATGAAAATTGGATTGTAAAAATTTAAGTATATAATATTTTTTTTGTAAGTAGTTATAATTTATATCATATGAAATGAAAGGTAGTGTTTGAATTTTATAAGAATTTACATAAATGTTTAATTTTAGTTAATTAGTTTTGTCATGGTTGAAAATATATTGTAAAATATTATTAACGAATAATTTTATTTTAATAATAATAATAATAATAGTATTAAAACTAAAATATAAAATTTATTGTATTTTTAAAAAAAAAATTGTATTTATATACGATTTAGTGACACCTACAATTCGTAGGTATAATTTTTACATATAAAATTAGGATAACATATAGTGACAGTCATAGTAACTGTAGGTAAAACTTTTCTGTAGCTAAAAGTTATAATGACGCTCGTTTTAGTGTCACACCACACCCCCTTAAAGTTGACGCCAAAGGGGGGTGTCACTAAAAGCTTTTTAGACTTTTACCTACAGAATATTGATTTTTAGTGACAAATTTTTAGTGTCACAAAAGGTCAATTTTCTTGTAGTGGATCATGAAATATCATGTTTAAGCTTTGAAGAAATACTTAGCTTTGCTTAGAAATAATGATTTCGGAGCAAATGAAGATACGAAGAGCTACTTCTTGAATATTGGGGCCGTCGTTGCTTAAAGAAGGATTAGGGGAAGATTACAGCGAAAATCAATTTTAGACTAGAGTTCGAGGTAATACGCCAAATAGATGAAATTTTAGGGTTTGACGGAGGGATGATGAGGACATGGAGATACAAGACATAAATGAAGTAATCCAAAGCTTGGGAGGACCTATGACAAGGGCACGTGCAAGAAAAGTCCATGGTGCTCTAATACAATCTATGAACAAACCAACGGAAGAAAGGGATCAATTGAAAGGAAATGAGCCAAGACTTGTCATTTTGATCCAAGCTAATGAAGAGGGAATGTCATGTGGGCTTGCTGCCCCATTTTGATGTTTTTAATCAATTGTGTTGTAATAAAATGTGTTATGGCCCAACTTTTCAAATTTTGGCCCAAAACACTTGTTTTTTTATTTTTGTGTGTTTTAAAATATTCTAAAGCTCTTAAAGCTTAGAAATTTCGTGACTTTCATGTTTCTAGGTAAATAATGAGCTCAAGAAATCAATAGTTCAAGCTTTGAATGAAGGAGAAAGAGAAAGGTGGGATGCATTAATCAAAGTGGCTATAAATTGCTATTATTCATCAAGGCAATTAATATCCACTTTCTCCACTACCATTAAGTGTGTGACCTTTCTTTTTCAAACCATTATTGACTAGTTAGTGGGCTGAAGTTGTAGAATTTCTTGAGTTAATATTGTAAGCTACCTTTTACCTATAAATAGGGAGCTAAATATGAATGAAAGATAAGTTGAATTTTGTTAAACACTTTGTGTGAATTTTAGAGCTTTGCTCCTTTGGTTCTGGATTGGACCATATTTTGATCTTATCAAGAAACCAAGTTTCTTGTGGTGATCTTCACTAAAGGCTTATCATCCTTTCTTATTCATAGAAAGAGTGTGGCGCCCCATTTCTATCCCTTTCCATCAATTTCTTTCTAAAACTTTCATTTACTTTAATTCTGCCTCTATTCATCTAATCTATAATATTTCGTGACCTTAGACCATATTGTTATATAAAAATCACAAGTTTGCCAAATTTATCAAATCATGAGCAAAATGGCCGCTTTACAAATCGGTTAGCCATCAGGTAACAAGCAACAAATTAAGGTTTTGAAGTGAGTGAACTTTCAATTGAAACGAGAAAGTTGAAATTTCTTTAAAATTTGATTGAATTTGTTGTTAGCAGAAATCTGATTTTATCAAAATGTTGCAACGAACAACGGGCAATATAAATCTTTTTCTATAAAAATTTTATTTTTGTGTTATATAAATCGTTCTGAAACAGATATAATAGATGTGAAATAGCCTAGCGGAGAAGTGTAATTTTGGGTACTAATTGGTCTTGAGTTTAAGTATTGTCGGCCCTCAAAATTTTATATTTATATTTGTTGTTGTTTTCTTTATCAAGAAATATTTTCATGAAAACGAATTTAAATTCATATTTTTAGGAACAACCAATAAAGAGAGACACTTTTATTTTTATTTTTTAATTAATACAAAAATTATAATTGATTCTGTGTAAGATTAGGTGTTATGTTTATGTTTACCTAAGTATTTTCCTTCTTTATCACTACATGTGATAGCAGTTATCTTAAAGTGCTATCATAAGCTTATTGGTGGAACAAACTTTCAAATACCAAGAGGTCTGGTATCAAGTGCTTAAAGAGGTTCGTGCGTCAAAGTTAATCCAGTTAGGCTGGATGTTCTGAAGGTTATGGTTTTCACTCACTCTGTTGAGTTGATCAGGAACAAGGTTTCCGTTTGCTTAGACGGTTCGTGGATCAATATTATGCTCTTAGAAGAATCTCAGGTGCACTTGGAGGATTCAGATAACCCCAGTTCGGAGTCATCTGCTTTCTCCGGCAGTTCCTCTTCGTCGTTGTTGGGGTCAGGGGATAGGAAGGTATGGAGGCGATGGGGGAAGATCGAGGCACGAGCGCAGACTTCTTTTCTGGAAAAGTCAAACCTGATTCTCAAAAGCATGTTTTTGTTCCACCAGAGGATTCACAAATAGGAAGGACTGCTGGGGCTGCTTGCGTGGGCTCAGAGGATCATGATATTGGAACAGATATTAACGTCAATACTTTGTTTTGCCCAGCGAGTCCAGGTTCTCCTATTACAAAAGATAGTATATCCTCCTTTTCATTGAGTTGGGTAGAGGGTAGCATAAAAAAGGTTATTTTTGAGAACAATGAGAAAAGCGAGGAACAGGTGGCATGTCTGAACAAGGAGGGGCCCGCAGGTTTATTTGTTATTGTTCCTGCTGAGGTGGAATCGTCACCTATCCTATCTAACGGGCCTTCAAACAACAAAGTGTGCTTTTTCTTAAAAGCCCAATAGAAGATGTGGGAAGAGGCCCAGAGAACCAAGGAATTTCTGGTTGTGCCTCAGACCAAAAAGTGGAACTTCACAATGTTTTGGACTCTCCAATACTGGGTCCTCCTGAGGGCTGTAACTACAAAGAGGAACTTTATTCTTCATCTGCTCAAGAGAATTTTGTGATGGAAGGGGTTATGGAGAAGAACGGAAAATTGAAGAATTCTAGAAAAGTGCGGAAGAAGATGAGAGAGGTTTTGCAGCTTGGGTCGGTGGTGGAGGACTTCGTTTATCCTGCGGAGAACTGTGCTCCAACTCGGATGGAGCAGTGTCGAGCATCTAATCCAGGTTCTGTTTTATTCCAAAAAAATAATTATCTATCAGGTGGATTGCCCCTTTCTTGTGAATCCTTGAATCATTCCGATATCCGTAATTGCAACTCTAGGATAGTAAGTGGGGTTAAGAGTAAAGCATCCACAGGATTATGGAATTCTATGTTGAGATTGGGGATATCTAATTTGTCTTCTAATTTTGATCCGATTGAAAAGCTGGGGGAACTTGAGCAGGGTGAGAAAAAAGAGGGGAGTAATTTTAAGGAGAAAAATAATCAGGGTGTTAAATGATTGTGTTATCCCTTAACATGAGAGGAGGTGGTAATAGGGTAAAAAGAAAGAGAGTTGGGTTCCATAATAAGAAAGGGCTGGTTGATATTGGTTTTATTCAGGAGTCTAAATTGAGGGAGGTGGACAGTGTAATTGTAAGAGATTTATGGGGTGATGACTTTGTGGAGTGGTCTTTTGCGGAGGCGAGCGGGGCATCGGGAGGATTAATAACTATGTGGAAGAAGAATCTTTTCAATCTGATTTTCAGTTTTAAAAGACAAGGCTTCCTTGGGCTTTGTATGGAAAAGAACGGCAAGGTGATATACTTTGTTAACGTTTACACTTCTTGTGATAGTAGACGGAGGATGGAAACTTGGAACTGTCTGTTGGACTTCAAGTCTAAAAATGTAAAAGGGTCTTGGTGTATAGGAGGGGATTTCAACTCAATCTCTTCTCTGGAGGAAATGGTAGGAAAATCCGGAAGGAGTTGTAGAAAAGAGATGTCGGAGTTCAACGGCTTTATTGAAGGGATGGAGTTGGTGGATGTTCCGACTATAGGAGATAAATTTACTTGGTTCAATAGTAATGGTAAAGCAATGAGCCGGCTTGATAGATTTATTTTATCGGAAGACTATATTGAAGATTGGAAGGTGGAAGGCCAATTTATAGGAGATAGAGACATATCCGACCATACCTCGATTTGGTTAAAAAATAATAAACAAAATTGGGGCCCTAAACCATTCAAGTTCAACAACTCTTGGTTTAACCATGAAGATTTCATTCCGTTTGTCACGAAGGAATGGGAAAGCTTTAGCATTAAAGGGAGAGGTGATTTTTGTTTGGTGGAAAAGCTCAAACTTTTGATGAAGAGACTTTCGTGGTGGAACAAGGAGGTGTACGGGTGGTTGGATCTTAACATAGAAAAGGCCGGGGAGGTGATGAATTTTTTCGATAACTTGTTTGTTCATTTTGCAGGTGATGTTCTGGAAGAGATAGTTAAGGAGAGATCCAAGGCGTAGGCAAGTTGTTGGACTAATCTCTTTAAAAAGGAGAGTCTTCTTCGTATCAAATCGCGCCAACTGTGGTTGTCTGAAGGAGATGGAAACACTCGATATTTCCATAATTCCATTAAGGAGAGAAGGAGGAGAAATGCTTTATGCTCTTTAGTCACTAACTATGGGAGGGTAGAGGAGGTGATAGAGGTCAAGGATTTCACTCATGCCCACTTTAGAGATTTCTTCAAGGAAGATGTTCACAGCAGGCCGGTGCATAACAGCTCATGCTCTAAGGTGTTACAACCGGCAGACGTTCTGTTCTTGGAAAGCCCGTTTTTGGAAGATGAAATAAAGGAGGCTATTTGGTCTTGTGAAGGTAACAAAATCCCAGGTCCGGACGGTTTCTCCCTCGAGTTTTTCAAGAGATTTTGGAATCTTCTCAAAGGGGATTTAGTGGATCTTTGCAAGGATTTTCATGCTAAAGGGAAGCTTGTGAAAGCCGTCACTTCTTCCTTTTTAACCTTGATCCCGAAGTGCAAGAATCCCCAAAATTTGAAGGAATATCGGCCTATATGTTTGGTGGGGAGTATTTACAAGATATTGGCTAAACTTTTGGCTAATAGAATCAAAAAAGTGATAGGTAATTTTATTTCTTCGAATCAAAGCACGTTTGTTCCTAATAGAAACATGATGGATGGAGTCCTCTTGGTTAATGAGATTATCGATTGGTCTAAAAGGAAGAAGAGAAGTTGTCTTTTGCTTAAGGTTGATTTCGAGAAAGCTTACGATTCGGTATCTTTGAATTATCTTAGGCACCAAATGAAGCTTATGGGGTTTGGCGGGAAGTGGATGTCTTGGATGGAAGCTTGCGTGTTTTCTAGTCATATGTCCATATTGGTCAACGGGAGTGCAACCAAAGAATTTACGGTTCAAAGAGGCCTTCGCCAAGGAGACCCGCTCTCTCCTTTTCTCTTCGTGCTTGTAATGGAAGGCTTAACCTCTATCATCAAAAAATTGGTGGAGGTAGGGGATTTCAAACCTTTTTGTTATGGTGATAAGGATAGCGTGGATATCCTTCAATTCGCGGACGACACCGTGATTTTAGGGGAGCCCACTTGCGATAATATTTGGAGTTTAAAAGTGATCTTAAGAGGTTTTGAACTCGTCTCGGGTTTAAAAATTAATTTCAACAAAAGCAATGTCCTAGGGGTTAATGTGAGTGATTGGTTGATGCATACGGCTACATCGTTCCTTGATTGTAAAAAAGGAGCCATTCCTTTTAAGTTCTTAGGTATTTTGGTCGGAGCTAATCCTAGAAGTAGGAATACTTGGAAGGATCTTCTTTTATATATCAAGAATAGGCTTTCCTCTTGGAACGGGAGAAACATCTCTATAGGGGGAAGGTTGACCCTTATTAACTCGGTCATCAACGCAATCCCCACTTTCTCTTTCTCTTTTTATAAAGCCCCTAAGAAAATTATACAAGAGATAAGAGAGCTTCAAAGCAATTTCTTGTGGAGTGGAAACGCGAATAAAAGGAGCATTCATTGGGTTAAGTGGGATATCGTCTGCAAACCCAAGGAAAAAGGAGGCTTGGGGATTAGGGATGTGAGAGAGATGAACAAGGCTCTTCTCTTAAAGTGGAAATGGCGAATCCTTAAGGAAAAAGATGCTATATGGAGGAGTTTCTTAGATATGAGTGTCGCACCCCAATTTTTGACCTAGTCTTTTTTTTACTATTTTTCACAATTTCATTTGAATCGTTTGTGTTGACTGTGTTCTGATTAATAATTGATTGTTCGTGAAGTTCATTGGCCCAGTCGATTTGTTAATCTCGTCACATCTAAGTTGTGATCGACTTTTGCACCTTACATATTTGATTTTTTTTGTATCATGTGTTGATTAAGTTAATAGTCAAGTTGGTTATTATTGAAATAAATATTTCTTTTAATAATTAAATTCATTATTAACTAAATTAGCACTTTGTAAATAACATTTAATTTCTTTTTTTATCTTTTAATTAAAGTTGCATCCAAAGCAAGCTTTTTATTTATTTTTACATTATAGTACAAATTATGTTTTGTTTTTCTTTTTTAATAATAGTTATATTTTAAATTTTATTATTATTATTATTATTTTGATTGGCAATAGAATATGCAAAAAGGCTTTGTGTGTTTTGGCCCAATTTATTCTCTTCTATAAGGTCCATTTACATTTTTTTTTACACTAAAAGAAAACAAAAAATAATAACATATTTTGTCTTCACTGCTCTATCCCACGCCTCTGCCTTCACCAACAGCACTCTGCATATTTGTACCATCATTTGTCAAGCCTGCCCTGAACCAACACTACACTCCAAAAACTCTGCACCCTTGCTGCACACAGCATGCCAAACATTGCATAGAAATGGTAGAACAAATCCCTGCATCAAGAAGATATCAAAATCAGTAGCTATAATAGTTCAAATCCTCACCAAACTTTCCCCCCAAAACCATCTCAATTCTTCTATAAAAAAACAACTCAGTAACACCATAAAGAGGGGGGCGATTCAGAAAAGGGGCAGCAACGATTCACAAAACCTTCTGCACTTCAAACACCTTGAACCTCTCCTTCAGTCACTCTACAAACCTCACAACAATAACAGAACCTTCAACCATACTTAAACCTTCACTAGAACTCCCTTCACAAACTTCACAAACCTTTCACACCTTCAATTTCACTCACATTCATAACCGCCTTCGTTAACCTCACTACACATCAATATTCACCCTCAACACCGACGCATACATTCATACATCACCGTACTCATACAATCAACGAAACCTTTTATATCCTTAAATCACTCAACCGCACCTAAAACCACAACCCAACAACCTCACCATACTCACAAAGAAGCAGAACAACAGAGCAAATCGCAAAATAGAGGCCATAAACTAAATATCAGAAGAAGAAGACAAAAAGAAAACTGAATCAAAACCATAAAGAAATCAGAGTAACATACCTTCTTTTTTCATTCGCCTTCATCGTATTTTGTTGTGCTCTTTATCTCCACTTCCATTTTGTTCTTCGTATTTGATTGTCTTCTTTATTTCTGCATTTTAATTCCCGGTTGTATCTTGTAATCTCCACTGAATATATTGAAATCATGGGGTATTGGTTTATTTGGGATTAGATTCTCTGTTGATATGTTTGTTTGTGTTTGAGTTTGAACCGTGAACGCATCACGAGAGAAACGAGAAATTGGAGAGCAGAGTCTGAGATCGAGCGAGAGAGGTGAGATCGAGAAGGATTTTATGGTGTCATTGTTGTTCATGTCGACCAAAAGCAGAGTGAGTGAAGACGAGAGAGATGAAACTCTCACCCTGAAAACGAAGGAGAAGAGTCGAGTATGAGAAGAGAGGCGCTGGATTTGCCTCTAGGGTTTCTTAACCCGTTTCTATCTTACAAACCGGGTATTTTAAACCGGATCCAGCCCATTGTTTTTTTTAATTTATTATTTCTGTTTTTTTTATATCCCCTATACCCTCATTCCAAGTTTTACACCCCACTGGTCCATCATTCTTTTTTTTAGTTTTTATAAATGGTTTTCTTTATTCAAGAAAATGAATGAATCTTTTTTAAAGTTTTATTTATATAATACTAAAATCACAAAAATGTTTATTGTTTATTTTATTTACTAGATTTTAAAATCATATAAAAATAGTTTTTTTTTTAATCGAATCGAGTTTTGAGTTTTAATTGGAGAAGAAGGGTTTGTACGTACCTATACAAATTGTTCTTAAACATTTAGGCGATGGCCGTTAAGCCTTTGTTTGGATGTTTAGACTCCATTAAAGACTCATTCAAACTCGATTTAATTCACCTTTTTTTTTTTACAAAAAAACGCTTTTCTTTTAACATTCAAATCATTTTACCTATAATGGAAAGAAGAGTTTGTACGTACTTGTACAATTTGTTCTTTAAACATTTAGGCGATGGCCGTTAAGCCATTGTTCGAATGTTTAAACTCCATTAAAGACTTCTCAAACTCGATTTAGTTCACCTTTCTAACAAAAATGCTTTCTTTTAACATTCAAATCATTTTTATCTATAATGGAAAGAAGGGTTTGTACGTACTTGTACAAGTTGTTCTTTAAACATTTAGGCGATGGCCGTTAAGCCTTTGTTTGGATGTTTAAACTCCATTAAAGACTTTATAAAAATCAATTTAACAAACACTCTTTCAAGTATCTTAAGCGATGGCCGTTAAGCTTTTGTTTAAATACTTGGATCCAATTAAATGTCTTTCAACTCATCAAATCATCTTCATCACCTACGAGGAGGTTGTACGTACTTATACAATTTTCTCTTTCAAACATTTGGGCGATGGCCGTTAAGCTTTTGTTTAAATGTTTGATTTCTCTTAACAAACAAACTTTCAATTCATTCACACCCTTTTACATTCTAAAACACTTTTTTTCATAAAACAAGACACTTATTCAATTTCAATACGAACATACTTCCACATGTGAAGATCTAACATCTTCCACTCGAATGCGATGATGGCCAAAATCATGTCTTATCTTGATTTAGTTATCCATTCTTGTAGTGATATCATATCCATGTGCGCGTAGTATTTCCATTTGAAAGCGATCGAGTACCTCTCGCTAAAATAAACCAACAAATTCGGCGTTTTAGCCCGAACTACGATTGCTCTGACTTTCCCATTGCACTAGGGAATACGTAGGCACAAGATACAAATGTCTTGGCGAGCACAATAATAAAAAATCTTATTTTGTTTCCTCCTTCTTTCCAACCTAATGAATAACACAAGTAGATAATAAGCTAACAATCACAAGAATAACTAAATGGGTCCCATCGAGTACGATGGAGGTGAGGGGTGCTAATACCTTCCCCTTGCTTAACCGACTCCCGAACCCTAATTTGGTTGCGATGACCATCTTATCCGTGTTCTTTTTTTAATTCGTGGGTTTTATCGATATTTTCCCTTTCCTTCTTGGAATAAATAAAGTTCGGTGGCGACTCTGTTGTACTTCGAGCGCGCGATAACGCTCGAGCCACATTTTTACCGCTACAGAAAGTGGCGACTCTGCTGGGGATAACCTAAGAGAGTCAACCCTAGTTTAGTTTTTTTTCTTGTATTATTGTTAGCTTTATTTATTTGCTTATTTATTTCCTTTATTGTGTGATTTCTTATTGTATGGTTGGAATATCTTGATTTTTGGCACTTTGTGGACAAAGCTCTACACCCGAGCTCAAGAAACACATAAGATAAGATGGTGGGTTAGTATTAAACTTGCTTGACGTAGTGTCAAGTGGGAGATACTAATACCCCGCCTAGAGTAGGTCCTTTGAGAAGATGTCTTTGGTTAAGTAAGTTATTTACTTGAGCGATGATGTTTTCAATTTGGATCGTTAACTCTAGGGACCTTTAGAAAAACCCTTAAACCATGACTTTTTTAGGAAATGGTGGTTTCGCGCCCAACTTGCGTAACGTAACTATTACTGTGGGTAAGTGCGAAAACCACACTCAGAATAGGCTTCATTTGAAAACGTGGTTGGATGGGAAGTTATTTGCTAGATGATCAAGTTTTCAAAAGTAGCTTGTAACTCTGAGAACCGTGTCTAGAACCTTGTCGAAAAAAAACCTTAGAACTATCCTATTGTGTGCCACTTTGTGCCGAGATATCAGAATCTTTCTGTTCCATATGATTTGAAATCCATTACATGTAAACCATACATGACATGGCATACATCTTTGCATAAAAATAACAAAAATTTCATGCATCCATATTCATACAAGTTGACAACTCATATTGTCTGTCTTCATCTTCAACAGTCTTATGTTCACTGTCAAGCTGATTCCTCAACACTTGGGACTGAAATTATGTTTCAGTAAACGATGGAAGAGCTTCAACAAGAAGAAGTAAATCAACTGGGTCAAGAATGACAAGTTACTAGTGTTTCAGACATGATAGATCCTCCTTGTCACTGATTAGTCACTAGGCCTTGTTTTCTTCTGTTTGCAATTTCCTTATTTTGTTTTGTGTAATGCATTTGAACTTTGTTTGTTCTTGAATGTTTAATTTTAATGAAATGAGCATTGCGTATTTTGATTCAATCCATTGTGTTTATCTTTATGCTTTATCTTTCAAACAATATATATCTCTTATTCACTTTCTTCTATCAAACTTGTGTTTTATGCAAAGATTGGAGGGAGAATGATGACAGCGAAATACCAAGGTTGTTGAATTATATGCTTTCAAATAAAACTTTGCTGATGATGTACAGGCATTGTTTCAATTCCCAAACACTGGAGAAATAAGGAAGTTAATCCCTTGTCAACCCCTCTGAGCCTTCGAAGTTGGAGTTTCTTTTAAACGAAAAAACCCGCAATTTTAACCTGGGGCAGGGTAGTTCTCAGTTAATTTGTTTGTGCATTCAATTTCAAGATAATCATTAAGTACGCCTTTCAATAAGGGTTTCAATCAAAAGTGACCAAGATGGTTATCATTAATCATTCTCAAGGCAGTCACTATCTTTCCAATACAAAAAAATTCAAAGAAAAAGCCCGCTAAGTCAAAACCTATGAAGGAGACTTAGGCAAAATTGGGGCATCCCGCTGACTGTAATCTCAAAAAGAAACAGTTCAGGCAAAAGTTAGGGATATAAAGCAAAAAAGAGAAATCAATAAGTTCCTTGAACAACCATAAAATGTTGTGACTATCAAAAGGAAGAAGTGACTGCCATCACAAAGATTCCCTTTACTTACGAGTCATCATCGCTTAAATAGGTGCAATCCAAAAGCCTTTTGGAACCTGAATGTGTAATTTGAATTAACTGAGCGTAGGATTGAAGTTCATCGCGAAGAATGGGGTGGGTACAAATAAATTTTGAGCCTATATCCTTTGTTTCTAAAACCATGAACCAAGCCACGTTACAACCTTCAAAAGACCTAATTGAAGCAAGGTTTATTTTGAAAGCATACTACAACAAGGTTGCGTTAACCTGACTCCTAAAGATTTTTGCAAATTGTTTGTTTTACCATACCTTTTGGTTTATCCATCACTTTGAATGTCCAGACAACTGTGTTTGGACTTTTGATTCATTTTCTTTACATCAATACCACCTTTTCAATAAAATGACTTTGAATTTCAAAATATGTTTTGAGTGTTGTATTAAAATTACCATTTTTTGAATGAACATTTTATTTGCAAGTAAGTACTCATCTTTCAAGGAAGTTCAAACAGACGAGAAACTTGACCAGTGATCCTATCAGGGGCACCTTACTTCAAAGATCTTGTTTTTCAAAAGTTATATTAGGGGCAAGTATTACCAACATTCATTTCAAAGAACTGAAGCAACGATCAGATAACAATCATCCAGTCCGGGGCAGTTTTCTTCAGCAATCCCCAAAGCAGTTTATCAGTCCTTCTCAAAGAGGATCATTAGTGTGACATAACAAAGTTGGAAATGCTCTTGTGTTGAGGAATCAGAGTTCCATTCTTCCCTCATAAAAGAGTCTATCTCAATTGTCATAACCAATTGCATTGCATTGATCATTCATGTATCATGCATAGAAAAATTCATATACCATGCATATTCATGCAAAATGTCTCAAGTATTGTTGTTTATAACATATTACCCTATGGTCTAAGTCCAACTTATTTGGCATTTATCAAATTTTCTGTCTCATTCATGTTTTACCTTGAATGTCTTCGATGTTTTCTTCTCGAAGTCCAATCCTGTTTTATCTTGATTGTCTTTGGTGTTGTTTCAATCATGTTTTATCTTGAATGTCTCTGATATTTCCTTTTCAAAGTCCAATCATGTTTTACCTCGATTGTCTTTGTTGCTTCATTCATGTTTTATCTGATGTTCTTCAATCATGTTTTATCTTGATGATCTTCTGTCATGTTTTATCTTGATTGCCTTCGCTGGTTTGATCATGTTTTATCTTGATTCCCATCTAATACTTGAGTCAGTCATGTTTTATCTTGGTTGTCTTTAATCATGTTTTATCTTGATTCCCCTCTAATATTTGAGTCAGTCATGTTTTATCTTGGTTGTCTTCAGTCATGTTTTATCTTGATGCTCTTCAGTCATGTTTTATCTTGATATTCTTTAATCATGTTTTATCTTGATTCATATATAATACTCGAGTCAGTCATGTTTTATCTTGGTTGTCTTCGGTCATGTTTTATCTTGATTTTCATCTTGTACTTGAGTCAGTCGTGTTTTATCTTGGTTGTCTTCGATCATGTTTTATCTTGGTTGCTATCTAACACTTGAGTCAATCATGTTTTATCTTGGTTGTCTTCGATCATATTTTATCTTGATGTTCTTCAGTCATGTTTTATCTTGATGTTCTTCAGTCATGTTTTATCTTGGTGTTCTTCAATCATGTTTTATCTTGATATTCTTCAATCATGTTTTATCTTGATATTCTTCAATCATGTTTTATCTTGATTGTCTTCAGTCATGTTTTATCTTGAATCCCATTCGATGTCGTTCAATCACGTTTTACCTTGATTGTCCTCTGATGTTGGCTCGTTCATGTTTTATCTTGAATGTCTCTGAATATTTTCTTTTCAAAAGTCCAATCACGTTTTATCTTTGTTGGCCTTCGTGTTCTCCAATCATGTTTTACCTTGATTGTCCTTTGATGTTCCCCAATCATGTTTTACCTTGATTGCATTTGATATTCTCCAATCATGTTTTACCTTGATTGTCATTTAATACAGCCTCGTTCATGTTTTATCTTGAACATCTCAGATGTTCTCCTCCTAAAGTTCAACCATGCTTTACCCTGACCGCCTTTGTAGCTTGTCTTTCCTCTACGATTTCATTCAAGTTTTACTCCTGATTACCTTTGATGTGATTGCATGTTTCAAATTTTATTCCCCACAGAATTCAGAGTGTCTCATATCATATTGCATTCAAAAAAGTTTCCATTGCATTCATGTCATAAGCATTGTCGCGGCGATCTTAGGACAAAAATTGTGTACTTTGTATTTAAGTCTCTTCACATCTTAGATAGAAGAAACTTAAATAGGGGCATCTGTCGCACCCCAATTTTTGACCTAGTCTTTTTTTTACTATTTTTCACAATTTCATTTGAATCGTTTGTGTTGACTGTGTTCTGATTAATAATTGATTGTTCGTGAAGTTCATTGGCCCAGTCGATTTGTTAATCTCGTCACATCTAAGTTGTGATCGACTTTTGCACCTTACATATTTGATTTTTTTTGTATCATGTGTTGATTAAGTTAATAGTCAAGTTGGTTATTATTGAAATAAATATTTCTTTTAATAATTAAATTCATTATTAACTAAATTAGCACTTTGTAAATAACATTTAATTTCTTTTTTTATCTTTTAATTAAAGTTGCATCCAAAGCAAGCTTTTTATTTATTTTTACATTATAGTACAAATTATGTTTTGTTTTTCTTTTTTAATAATAGTTATATTTTAAATTTTATTATTATTATTATTATTTTGATTGGCAATAGAATATGCAAAAAGGCTTTGTGTGTTTTGGCCCAATTTATTCTCTTCTATAAGGTCCATTTACATTTTTTTTTACACTAAAAGAAAACAAAAAATAATAACATATTTTGTCTTCACTGCTCTATCCCACGCCTCTGCCTTCACCAACAGCACTCTGCATATTTGTACCATCATTTGTCAAGCCTGCCCTGAACCAACACTACACTCCAAAAACTCTGCACCCTTGCTGCACACAGCATGCCAAACATTGCATAGAAATGGTAGAACAAATCCCTGCATCAAGAAGATATCAAAATCAGTAGCTATAATAGTTCAAATCCTCACCAAACTTTCCCCCCAAAACCATCTCAATTCTTCTATAAAAAAACAACTCAGTAACACCATAAAGAGGGGGGCGATTCAGAAAAGGGGCAGCAACGATTCACAAAACCTTCTGCACTTCAAACACCTTGAACCTCTCCTTCAGTCACTCTACAAACCTCACAACAATAACAGAACCTTCAACCATACTTAAACCTTCACTAGAACTCCCTTCACAAACTTCACAAACCTTTCACACCTTCAATTTCACTCACATTCATAACCGCCTTCGTTAACCTCACTACACATCAATATTCACCCTCAACACCGACGCATACATTCATACATCACCGTACTCATACAATCAACGAAACCTTTTATATCCTTAAATCACTCAACCGCACCTAAAACCACAACCCAACAACCTCACCATACTCACAAAGAAGCAGAACAACAGAGCAAATCGCAAAATAGAGGCCATAAACTAAATATCAGAAGAAGAAGACAAAAAGAAAACTGAATCAAAACCATAAAGAAATCAGAGTAACATACCTTCTTTTTTCATTCGCCTTCATCGTATTTTGTTGTGCTCTTTATCTCCACTTCCATTTTGTTCTTCGTATTTGATTGTCTTCTTTATTTCTGCATTTTAATTCCCGGTTGTATCTTGTAATCTCCACTGAATATATTGAAATCATGGGGTATTGGTTTATTTGGGATTAGATTCTCTGTTGATATGTTTGTTTGTGTTTGAGTTTGAACCGTGAACGCATCACGAGAGAAACGAGAAATTGGAGAGCAGAGTCTGAGATCGAGCGAGAGAGGTGAGATCGAGAAGGATTTTATGGTGTCATTGTTGTTCATGTCGACCAAAAGCAGAGTGAGTGAAGACGAGAGAGATGAAACTCTCACCCTGAAAACGAAGGAGAAGAGTCGAGTATGAGAAGAGAGGCGCTGGATTTGCCTCTAGGGTTTCTTAACCCGTTTCTATCTTACAAACCGGGTATTTTAAACCGGATCCAGCCCATTGTTTTTTTTAATTTATTATTTCTGTTTTTTTTATATCCCCTATACCCTCATTCCAAGTTTTACACCCCACTGGTCCATCATTCTTTTTTTTAGTTTTTATAAATGGTTTTCTTTATTCAAGAAAATGAATGAATCTTTTTTAAAGTTTTATTTATATAATACTAAAATCACAAAAATGTTTATTGTTTATTTTATTTACTAGATTTTAAAATCATATAAAAATAGTTTTTTTTTTAATCGAATCGAGTTTTGAGTTTTAATTGGAGAAGAAGGGTTTGTACGTACCTATACAAATTGTTCTTAAACATTTAGGCGATGGCCGTTAAGCCTTTGTTTGGATGTTTAGACTCCATTAAAGACTCATTCAAACTCGATTTAATTCACCTTTTTTTTTTTACAAAAAAACGCTTTTCTTTTAACATTCAAATCATTTTACCTATAATTGAAAGAAGAGTTTGTACGTACTTGTACAATTTGTTCTTTAAACATTTAGGCGATGGCCGTTAAGCCATTGTTCGAATGTTTAAACTCCATTAAAGACTTCTCAAACTCGATTTAGTTCACCTTTCTAACAAAAATGCTTTCTTTTAACATTCAAATCATTTTTATCTATAATGGAAAGAAGGGTTTGTACGTACTTGTACAAGTTGTTCTTTAAACATTTAGGCGATGGCCGTTAAGCCTTTGTTTGGATGTTTAAACTCCATTAAAGACTTTATAAAAATCAATTTAACAAACACTCTTTCAAGTATCTTAAGCGATGGCCGTTAAGCTTTTGTTTAAATACTTGGATCCAATTAAATGTCTTTCAACTCATCAAATCATCTTCATCACCTACGAGGAGGTTGTACGTACTTATACAATTTTCTCTTTCAAACATTTGGGCGATGGCCGTTAAGCTTTTGTTTAAATGTTTGATTTCTCTTAACAAACAAACTTTCAATTCATTCACACCCTTTTACATTCTAAAACACTTTTTTTCATAAAACAAGACACTTATTCAATTTCAATACGAACATACTTCCACATGTGAAGATCTAACATCTTCCACTCGAATGCGATGATGGCCAAAATCATGTCTTATCTTGATTTAGTTATCCATTCTTGTAGTGATATCATATCCATGTGCGCGTAGTATTTCCATTTGAAAGCGATCGAGTACCTCTCGCTAAAATAAACCAACAAATTCGGCGTTTTAGCCCGAACTACGATTGCTCTGACTTTCCCATTGCACTAGGGAATACGTAGGCACAAGATACAAATGTCTTGGCGAGCACAATAATAAAAAATCTTATTTTGTTTCCTCCTTCTTTCCAACCTAATGAATAACACAAGTAGATAATAAGCTAACAATCACAAGAATAACTAAATGGGTCCCATCGAGTACGATGGAGGTGAGGGGTGCTAATACCTTCCCCTTGCTTAACCGACTCCCGAACCCTAATTTGGTTGCGATGACCATCTTATCCGTGTTCTTTTTTTAATTCGTGGGTTTTATCGATATTTTCCCTTTCCTTCTTGGAATAAATAAAGTTCGGTGGCGACTCTGTTGTACTTCGAGCGCGCGATAACGCTCGAGCCACATTTTTACCGCTACAATGAGATATTCCAATCCAAAAATTAAGGTGCTAGCAAACAATGGTGACTTCGTTAGTAAGGATGACTCTATTTGGTGGAGAGACGTCATGACTAATAAGATTAACATAGGAGGTATGGAGGAAAGATTCTCTAGTTTTGTCAAATGCGGAGTTGGAAATGGCAATAATATTCTATTCTGGGATAGTATTTGGTTGGGGAATCAAACAATTCGTTCCTCTTTTCCCGATTTGTATGATCTTACAACTAAAAAACTATCGTCTTTTGGAGATATTTTTCACGAGCAAGGTGACATTCATAGTTGGCATGTTGACAGGGTGATAGGTGGGAATTCTGGTTCGGCTATAGGTGGAAATTCAGGTTTGGCTCAGGGTCGGCAGCGGCATGTTTTTTATGCTGCCAGCGTTTCTGCTCGAGATCAATGGAGAACTCTCCATTCCATGTTGCAGCCTATTTCTCTAGAAGTAGAGGATCTGGATTCTTTTGATTGGATTCTAAATCCATCTGGCCTTTTCATTGTTTCTTCTGTTCGGTTGGTAATGGAGGAAGCCAAAGATTTTGCTTGGCAATCGAACACGATCAGCTGGATGAAAACTATTTGGGCCCTTAAAATTCCGTTAAAAGTACAGGTTTTTTCTTGGAGATTCTTGGCCGGTAGATTACCGTTAAGAGATCAGTTGCTTCGTAGGAATGTTCCTAATATTGCTTCCGTGAATTGCCCTTTTTGTGAAACTCAAGCGGAGAATTTGAATCATTTATTCTTCGACTGCTCGATGGCTAAATTCATATGGGAAAGGATTTTTGTTTGGTTGGGGGCTGGCCAATTTTTATCTCTTGCTGATTTCAGGTCTTTCAGTGCAATTCAGGAGAAAGTGAAGTTAGAAATCATTAAGGAGAAGATCAACATTGTGTGGATTTCAACTATATGGAGCCTATGGAATATGAGAAATTCCATGGTTTTTGAGAACCATTTGTATAGTTTTGAATGGGTTTTTAACAGTGTTCTTTTTTTCTCTTGGAGAGGGGTGTCCCTAAGTCTTTCTTTGACCAATTTTTGTTCTTATGATTGGTACAAAGTGCCCTTAATAGGTGTCAGTTCTGTTTAGTTTGTACCTGTAAGGGTTGCACCCCTAGTGCAATTTTGCTAATATATTGCCTTCCAAAAAAAAAAGTGCTTAAAGAGGTATGTCATATAGACTTGTTTGTAATGATGATGTAAGTTGGGTTACATTTGGTAGTAGTTATGATTTTTGTTACCTTGTTAAGGCACTGACCCAACGTGCTTTGCCTTAAGATCTTGATGATTTTTTAGTTCACTTTGATTTTTCACCGCTTTGTTGGATGGTTCAGATAGTTTGTCGATTCTTCATATTTTCTAAAAGATAAGGAACATTTATTTTTGTTGTGATGTTGATTAAATAGTCAAGTATACTGGTGCGTTGTATGGCTTAGAAAAGTTTAGTTGATGTATAAATTTATAGTAGTTTATTTTCATATTTATTTTCAAAATTAAGGAAAAGTGTTATACATTTGACATCGTTAATGAAACAAAATTTTAGGCTACTTATGCTATTTATATTTTTGAGTTTTGATTAAGAAGTTCAAGTGGCCATAAATTGAAATTTTATAATTAAACATTATATACTAAAATATGAGGAATAAAAATTAACTACTACTAGTTAGCCTATTAGTTTTATATGGACTGATTATTGTCAAAGTTTTTCATGTTGTTTTTTCTTGAAAAATCTGAATCTGGATATTAAATAATATTTAATTAATAATCTATAATATAAGAAAACTAATGGCTCTGGAAAACACCAATTTAACCTTTTGTCTTTGCCCTCCACCTCATCAAAATGGGGGTATTTTGTGTCCAAATATTACTTTATGCAACTAATGATGTCAAATTGTTCAATTTTAACTACATGGTTATTGAATTACGCCTTTGCTTGCTTGGTTTGGATCAATTGATGATGTCACATAGTTAAAATTCAATTTGTTTTCCTCTTTTCTCTTTTTCCAATGGCAGCTTTAATTCAAAATTATATTTTCTTTACATTTTCCTGTTCTCTCTCTTCCTCTTTTTCCTTCTTTCTTCTAATACCTTTCTCTTTCTCTTCTGCTTACTTCTCTCAATCTTTTTATTTAATCTCTTTTGCGTAACCTCACTCTTTCTCTTCTTCTTTCTTCTCTCTTCCTCTTTTTCTGTCTTCTCTTTCATCTCATCCACGATTTGGTTTCATCTCATCTTCGACATGGCTAGAACCTAATTCACCATTCTAATGAGTTCGTTGATGTTTGAATCCATCACAAATGGGTTGTTATCAACAAGAACAAGGAACGCTTCGAGATGGTTGTTGTTCATAGAGATGTAAGCATATTTATGAACTTTCATCATTTTTCCTTTGTGTTGTTTAAATGGGTTTTTTTATTCCGCATTCCATATTCATCGTTGTGTTGGATCTGGTTTCCACAGTTGCAATGAAGCTCTGTGTTCATGAAATGAAATATTTTTCAAGAATGGACCTATGTGTTGTTAAAATCAACTTTATGTTGTTATTTCTTATCAATATGAGTTATGTGTTGTCAAAATGCTCTAATATATATATCAAATGAGTTTTGTGTTCAATCTGGTTTATAGTTTTTCAATGTAGGTTTATAGTTTTTCAATGTAGGTTTGTGTTGATGAAATAAAAACTTTTTCTAAAATGGATCTGTGATGTTTTCTGTTGTTTCCTCTGGTTTTTTCTTTGTTTCATTTTATGAGCACACTAATATTGTTACAGTTCTGCATTTTATGGAGAATAACAATTTCCTGCTCATTGATCTATGTCTTTTTATATTCTTTCTGTGCAAATTTTTACAGGAGTTTTTTATATGTATAGATTTTAGGGTTTCATACTCATATTCAATTTTAGAGTGATATGTCTGTCTGAATGATAATTCAAACTGCAGGTAATGATTTGGTTTTTTTAATCATTTTTCAGGTCAGTGCTCGCTTTGCCTGTAGTCATACTGGCTTGCTAGACAAGGGAATTGAATACTTCTATTCGATGAACAAATATTGTGGAATAGATTATTATTTTGGCTTTGTTTTGACCTAATACTATTGATGTTGCAGGAATAATGGTGGAATATATTATGTGTTTGGAACACATTATATTTAATAGTTCTATTCTCTTTTATTTGATCTTTTATTTGTTGTGAATACTTTTCTTGGTAAGTGAGTTAAGTTGTCGATGGGATGTGGTGAAACTTTCAAGATGGATACATATGCTAAGAAGGAACTTACTTGAACGCTAATGGATGGTAGTGCTGCTGTATGATATAATAATCTAATTGCAATTCTGTTTTTTAGAAGTAAAGCTTTTATCATAACTATGTAGTCAATGAATTTTTGAGTTCTGGTTCTTTGATTATGCTATGGTTTAGTTGGTTAATCATATACTTTCTAACCTGATTATCAGCTGGGGCTGGTATTTTTAGCTTTCTAGCTCATTGAAGCTTGGAATGCCGATTAGATTTTAGATGTAGTACAATATATGTAAAGTAAGTAACTGCAATAGTAGTATGTGATTGGTGTAGATAAAGTAAGCAACTGCAATCGCTATGCACAAATATATCATCTGGACAATTATATGCGTCGTGTTAAACATAATTTGAAAATAAACATATGCTAATTCTCTTTAAAGGAAATTAATTTCATTATATAAAAATAGCTTTAAATTACCTCTAAATTCTATAAATGAAGTTAACTTCTTAAAAATAGCTTTAATTGTGATTCGTCAAAAAAAAGCAAATAAAAGGATGGATCACACAATAAGGAACAAAAACAAATAATCATTTTTTCGTCATAGCTAGATACCTTGGTGCTCACACAAGAGAAGGCCATTGGAGAGTGAACAGGGATAAGTAAAAGACGCATGGTAGAGAGTAAACTAATAGTGCGGAAAATAAACTTGTCATAAATGGTTGAATTATTTTTCCCACCTCGACCTTGTCATAAATGGTTTATATCATCTCTGTCAAATAATTGCAAAACTTCACAAATGTTAATACTAGTAAATAAATTTTAATAAGTTAATCTAAACAAGTCATTTAATCATATCATATCATTTTAAGAGGGCCGGCCCAAGGGTCAAGCTGTTAAAGCTAGGGCTTTAGACCTCAAAAGTTTGGGTTTAAAAAAGACCTCAAATTTTTTTATTTAAATATAAAAATAGATAATAACATTTGAATTACATCCATTATTGTAGTTGAATTGTTAATATATAGGCCTCTTTTCCTATTGGTATTTAGATCAACTTTTAACAACCACAAAATTAATATTTTGAAATACATTTTAAAGACCTCACTTTAAAATTTGCTTTAGGCCTTTAAACGGATTGGACCGGCCTTGCATTTTAATAAGTTAATCAAGAAAAGAAAGCACATGAATAACTGAATAATATAACATTTTCATGATGTTATATCAAAATAATAATTAAGTTAATTGTGAGATCACATGTTTTCATCATCAAATCAAACTAAATGGTGGGAATAATGCTTACAAACTCACATGCCACCACTCAAACCACCAAAGTTTAGAAATACCCATTATTCAATTAGTAGTCATTGCCAGTGTTGCCACTGTAATACTTCATGGTGGTTAATAAATTCGAGAGAGTTCAAGATTAGTGGATTGTTTGTTTTCTAGAAGTTATAAATCCTAGTTCATTTAATACAGATTCAAGATTCAACTTGAATTCATATTCACCTTGAGTTCCCCCTGTCCATATAACGCATGTACATTAAATACTAGATTTGAATTTTATTACAAAGGAAACCCGAGATCACTAGATTTCAAAGAAAGTTGGTGTTGCAAAGATTCTTGTTAGATATTTGACCAATCTGGAACTTATCAAAGGACCTTAAAGTTTCAAAGTTTAAGAATTGAGCATCTGGAACTTCAAAAGCGTCAAGGGTTGAATATTAACTTTGGGAGTGGATGTAATTTCTTCCGGCCTCATCAAAGGTTTTGATTTTTTTGAAGATTTTGCATTCTCACTGCCACGTGAACTATTCTTAATCTTCACATCTAAATTTCAAGGAACAGTAAATTCTTCAAGATTCATTAGTATAGATGCATGATCAAATTCTAAATATCCTAATTGAACGCCTTACCAGTCATTTTGAAAGACGGTGTCCTGTGAGAAAATCTAAATAACTCCAGGAATAGAATTTGAAATGGCCGGTTATCTTTTTTCATTGTTTGAAACAAGAGGCTTACAAAACCTTTCTAATTCCCCAAATACACAACATATACACCCTCACCTTTGACATAATCTCATAAGATTTCCACAAACTTATATCTATACTAAAGAAATTCCACATTCATGTACCATTTGATATCCCAATTTTTAAAAACGGCCCACGTTTCTCCCTTTCTAGGATACACTTTAAAAGTATTGCGGCCAATCTTATCACGCCGAGCTAGATGAGAAAACGTTAGTTGATCTTTAATGATATCAGTGGTACCAAGTTTAAATTTCCCACAAGACACAGGCAATTCCTTAGAACTTTTGAAATATGTAATAAAAGTATGTGGACAGCAGTTTAACCATAAATGCAATTGAAATTTGTTCATCCACGATATTATGCATGGGCATTTATTATGAATCATTTTAATATACTCATCAATTATTTATATTATCCATTTTATTCTTTTAGATAAATTTCTCCTTTAAATGGTTCATACTTTACCGTATAGTACCAACTTAGTTTTTCATATCTAAAAAGTAAACACTATCGTTTTTTTCTTTGTTGCATTTCTATCCAATAATGAATATATGATTGGTTTATTTGGTTGAATAAGGTAAAGATCATTTATACATGGTATCATGTTTTATTCATCTATAACTGCACACACATTTAATTAGCACTACTATTTGATATTTATATCTTTAAATACCTAAAATTTTATTCATTAATTTTTTTTTTTATATACTTAAGTATAAGCTCTTTATTGTAAGATATCTTTTCCATGACAACAAATTAAGTTTGTTTGTTCTTCTGGATTATTGAATAAATTGTTAAGTTATATGAGTTAAATATAGTTTTCTCCTTCTAAATATACTAATTTTCATTTTTAATTCTTTTAAAATTTTATTCAAACTTTAATTCCTTTAATCTTTTATCATCAATTTTTATCTTAACTTAGAAAAAAACATCATGGTATATTTTCTAAGCGATTTTTTTTTCAATAACATGTATTTAATAACATCTTTTTGATATTGATTGGCTCATGTTTTCTTGTGTTGGGTCTACTCCTTATAGTTATTTGATATTATTTGAAAATTTTCATTTCTCTCTTTCTTTTTTTTATCTCAAGTAAGAAATGAATTGCAATAATACATTATAAAATTAAAAAATTTGGTAAATTAAATTATTTTCTCTTTGGCTTATCAGTTTAATTTTGAATATTAAATTATAGGTAAATTAAGAAAGATTAAAAACTAAATAGTCATATTCTTAAACTTGTAATTAAGGTCTTATAAAGATATCTAAAAATAAAGTTAGTTAGAATATGCAACCTAAACACTTTGTAAAAAAAATAAAGATTAAAATCTTATTGGAAATTTAAATGGATAAGTTTGAATCATAAAAAATATCTATAATAAATTTGATATATTTAATCAAAATATAATAAATCCTTCTACGGTAGTTTTATTAATGTGATTATATCTCCTACTATTACTTTTACCCGTGCGATGCACGGGACAAATTATAGATAAATATCTCATTTTTATACAAAAATAATATATAAATAGAAAAATAACAAAAATTTTATTTAACAAATAGAAAAAATTTAAAATTAATTAATTAAATTAGTGAAAGATAAATTTCCCAAATACAAATTGTATGTTTAAAAGTTCATTTTAACGATATATTTAAAAAAAAAATAATATTTAAACATTGATAACATAATAAAATATTCAATAATAAATAATTTAGAAAGAGGAAAATTGACCATCAATTTTTATTCTTTACATACTTATAATATACTATATGATATCAATTTTCAATTAGAGAGTAGAATTAAAATTATTTATTTAGTTAGAGGATCATATTGAGATTTAGAATAAAATATAGGATTAAAATTTATATAAAGAATTGAGATTAGGAATGGAAATATAACATTAAAATATTTAGATTGGAATATGAAATGAAAATATTAAATATAAAATTAGAATATTCATTGTAAAAATTTAATTAATATAATTTATCATTATATAAAAAATAAAATTCATAATTTTTTTATAAAATTGTCTTGTATTGATGTTATAAAAACATAAATTTAAAAAATTCAAAGAATAGTGTAATATATTTATATCTTTTTGTAAAATAAAATAAATTACATTTATTTTAATTTTTTGTTCTTTTCTTTATTTTCGAAAGAGTGTTTATTTATTTATTTAAAGAATAAAAGAATTAAAAAAAACAAACTTTTTTGAATCCGATGGCAACGAATCCTCTCCTAGGGTTTGTTACTGATGACGGCAAGTCAACCGAGGAAGAAGATCTAAGAGAAAGAAGTGTCAAGAAAGCAAAGGAGAAAGCTGTGGTGTCATTCCGGGATATTATGATTGGTCAGAAGGAGGTTGAAATGGAGGAGGAAGTATCTGATACAAACTCTGATGATGAAGAGCAAATGGAGGAAACAGGCGGAATACTCGTGCAGGAAAAAAAGGTGGGTGGATATGATTGTCCATCCTTCATTTTTACTGAAGCTGAAGAAAAAAGGATACAGAGGCCATGGAGGAGGGGAGTTATTGTCAAATTGCTGGGAAGAAAAATAGGATACAAGGCGCTTGAAAACCGTTTGAATCAGATGTGGGTGCGCAAAGGTGTTATTAGTATCATTGATCTTAGCAATGATTACTACCTTGTAGCTTTCTCACATGAGGATGATAAGAAGGTAGCAATATCGAAGGGCCCGTGGTTTATATATGATCACTATCTCACTGTTAAAGACTGGAGACCAAACTTTCAACCAGATTGTGATTCTATAGTTGAAGTGGCTGTGTGGGTACGAATCTCTGGGCTTCCCATTGAATACTATGATCCGAAGTCTTTAACGGCTTTTGGAAATCGAATTGGAAGCACGATAAAGGTGGACAAAACTACTATCAAACAAGAAAGAGGAAAATATGCTAGAATATGCGTCACAGTTGATCTGACCAAACCTCTGTTGGCCATGTTTGAAATTAATGGGAGCTGTTATAAAGTTGAATATGAAGGGCTCCATCTTCTTTGCCTTGCTTGTGGAAGATATGGGCATTACAAAGAAGGTTGTGTGTATAGAGGAAAGGAGAGTAGCTCTGCTGTCGAGAAGAACAACAACATAAGTGGAGGCCAGGTTTTACCATTGAATGGAGAAACGAGTAACGCCATAACTGGAGATGGAGGACCATGGAAGATTGTCCAGAAGCCTAGGAGAAATAAGAGAGCGGCAGATGGTCGGAAAAACGGTACTCCGGTGAACATTAATGATGGCAAGAATGGAGTGGGGTCTCGTTTTCTCGTTTTAGAAAATGAAGATGGTGAAATTAATGGAGATAATGGGAATATTGATACTGAGGCAGATAAGGAAATAGGAAATTCTGGTGGTGCACAAAATCTGCATGGGAATGATACATTTAATACAAATAGTAGGAGAGAGAAAGTAAATAATGGGAAGGCGAAGTTTACGTATGAAATCTCAAGGAACAGTCTCAATAACGGTTTGTCAGAGCCGGTCAATGATTTGAACATTATTGAGAATCATAATAGTGAAAATATAAATAATAGAAGAGTGGGGACCACTATTGGTGGAGCTGGGAGACATCATCATGCGACTCATCAGGAAAATAAAAATATTCGATTAGCAGCACGTGGGGGAATTGTTGTAAAGGAGAAAACTAGTAGCATAAGTAAAAAAGGGATGGAGGATATTTTTGGCAATTCAACTAGTGAGAATCTCTTTAGCCTTATTTCAAGACAATTAACAGGGAGCACTAATAAACTTCCTGCTAATGAGGAAACAAGGAAAAATTTTGAAGACAAGACTGTTGCAGCCCCCCTGAAGAACACCATAGTTACGAGCTTTGATATTGAAAAACCTCCGGATCCGCCTAGTGTAGATATCAAGGGAGGTACAGACATAGATGTTACAATGGAAACTATGGGCGATAGTGCAGTTGACAGTGTGAGTGGCGAAGAGAAAATTGCTGAGACATCTGTGGAGTTTGTTTGCGAAACTCCTATGAATGCTTGAGGGCTACCTTCTTTCTCATATCTTTTATGATGTGTACAAACCAAAAAATCCTGGTGTGGAATTGTCGAGGCGCAGCTAGTAGTGCTTTCTATAGATTTTGCAAGCATTATGTGGATAATCATAAACCATCTATGATTGTTATAGTAGAGACTAGATGTAATCCTAATAAAACTATTAAGCCTTTGAATAAGCTGGGCTTTGATCATATGGAGTGTGTGGAGAATAGAGGTTTTTCGGGGGGCATAATTTTAGCTTGGAAGACTAGTGAGATGGATGTTTCTCTATGTAATAAGAATGATCAATTCATCCATGTTAAAGTTAAGATGAAGGACTGTACTGAATGGCTCTTTACTGCCATATATGCGAGTCCCCAAGAAAGTACTCGACAACTGTTGTGGGAAGAGTTGAAGACTATAGCAGCTAACACACATGATCCTTGGATGTTGGCAGGGGATTTTAATGACTTGGCGGATCCGAGTGATAAAAAAGGAGGTGCCCCAGCTTCCGTTAGAAGGTGTAGAAATTTCCAAAGCAGAATGAATATGTGTAAGCTGACTGAGTTAGTTTCACATGGCCCTAAGTTCACTTGGAGAGGGCCAGTTTATCATGGAGGACAGCATATCTATGAGAAGTTAGATAGAGCAATGAGCAACGATTCGTGGAAAGTCATGTTTCCAGAGATGGTTGTGAAAGTTTTAATGAGGGTTGCATTTTCTGATCACCACCCAATCCTCATTAATCTTAAAGAAGAATATGTGTGCCCTAGGCAAAGAAGCTTCAGGTTTGAAAGTGCATGGTTGCTACACGATTCTTATCAGGATATGTTGCAGAATTCTTGGAAGAATGACCAAAATATCAGCCAAAACCTTCACAACACTATGACAGGTATTGAGCATTGGAAGTTTGAAACTTTTGATCAAGTTAAGCGATGTAAGCGGTATATTACTAATAGGCTAAATGGAGTTCAAAGAAGCCTACAGCAGAATGATAATTATGGAGGAATGAAGGCCCTTGAAAAGAAACTTCAAAATGAGTTAAGTAATATTCTGACTCAAGAGGAACTTATGTGGTTCCAACGGTCTAGATCGAGGTGGCTTGCAGACGGAGATCGAAATACAAAATTCTATCATATGAAAGTTATCCAGCGTAGGAAGAGAAATAAAATTCTTATGCTAAAAGATGATTGTGAGACCTGGATAGAAGACAATACACAATTGCAACATCATGTGACAAACTTTTACAAGAAGTTATTTGCTTGCCCGAGTAGTTTGAGTAACTGGAGGCAGACTGATGTTAGCTTTCCGAAGCTTGATCCGGCTGAGCTGCAACAGTTGAATAAAATTATTGGTGCTGATGAGGTGCACAAGGCGCTTTTCTCTATGAAGCCATGGAAAGCCCCAGGCCCTGACGGATTCCCAGCCGGCTTCTACCAAAAAGCTTGGAATGTGGTTGGTAAAAACGTTTGTGATTTTGTTCAATCTACTTGGCTAAATCCCAGTGCAGTTGGTGAATTTAATAAGACTGATATCTGCCTGATACCGAAAATTGAGCATCCTCAGAAAATTACTCAATTTCGCCCTATTTCCCTATGTAATACGATGTATAAGATTGTTAGTAAAGTTCTGGTAGAAAGGTTAAAACCTTATATGCCTAAACTGATCTCTCCCTATCAAACAGGTTTTGTCCCAGGTCGTTCGATACATGAGAATACAATTATAGCTAGAGAGGTTCTTCACTCTATGAGCAAAAAGAAAGGAAAGAAGGGTTTCTTTGCTATTAAAATTGATTTAGCCAAAGCTTACGACAAGCTCAACTGGGATTTTATCTGGAGAACTCTTGTTGAGATTGAGTTACCCGGTAACATGATTAATCTTATTATGCATGGAGTTTCGAGTGTAGAGACCAATGTAAACTGGAATGGCAACAGAGGTGATTTCTTTCGACCGTGTAGGGGGATTCGTCAGGGTGACCCTATATCCCCTTATTTATTTGTCCTCTGTATGGACAAACTTTCTCATCTAATTGAGCATGAAGTGAGCAAGAATAACTGGAAGGCTATGCGTCTTGGTACTCAGGGTATCAACATATCGCATTTGATGTTTGCCGATGATTTGCTTCTGTTTGGAGAGGCATCCGAAAAGCAATTGATGTGTGTGAAAAGGGTCCTTCATGACTTCTGCCTCATGTCTGGTCAGGAGATCAGTAAGGAAAAATCTAGCATTTTATTCTCTCAAAACATTTCTAGAAGTTTGAAATCCAAGCTGGTGCATACTGCAGAGTTTCGAGAAGTAAACTGTTTTGGAAAATACTTGGGAATTCCTCTGAAGGGAAAGCCTCTAAAGAGAGCTGATTTCAATTATATTCTTGACCAAATCTCTAGGAAATTATCTGGTTGGAAAGCGCGGCAGCTCTCCTTTGCAGGTAGAGTTACTTTAGCGAAGAGCGTCATGGAAGCAATCCCTATTTACCCGATGATGACGAATCTTCTTCCGAAGGCGTGTATCAAAGACATTCAGAAAATCCAACGGAACTTTATATGGGGTGATACTGAGGATAGTAAAAAGTATCATGCTGTGAGTTGGGAGAACATTACGATTGATAAGGAGAAGGGTGGTCTAGGGCTGCGTGATCTTGGAGGCATGAATGAGGCGTGCATCATGAAGCTTGGTGGCAAGTTAATTAATAATGATCAGGAGCTTTGGTGCAGAGTTTTAAAGGGTAAGTATAACCTTGACAATGTTCATTTGATAACTAAAGCTAAAAATCCTGATTCAAGTACTTGGAAGGATATTGCAAAAAACATTCCTCAGCTGATGATGCATGGCCAATGGCAGATAGGGAATGGTGCTGATGTTAGGGCTTGGCACGATTGTTGGGTCGAAGCTGGAAAAAATATTGCTGATTATCATATTAATATCCCCTTGCAATTTCATAACATGATGGTGAAAGATTTAATTGATGTGGATGGAGACTGGAACTGGAGTATGATGGAGGACTGGATGCCGGATATTCTTATGAAGAAGATTGCTTCTATTATGCCGCCGTGGTCGAATGCTACGACTGATCAATTCAAGATTGCAACTGAAGAAGATGGTACGTGCACTGTTAGTTCTCTTTACCACAGTCGCATGAGAAATGAGTTAGCTTCCGTCGATACCGTGTGGAAGAGGATTTGGAACTTGAAGGTTCCTGAAAGAGTCAAGTATTTTATTTGGCTGATGAATCATGATAGGTTGATGACAAATTTCAGAAAAAACGTCATTGGCATTGGAGGAGCTGCTTGCACTCTATGTGGGAACTCGTGTGAGTCCTCTATGCATGCTATGCGGGACTGTTTGCAGGTTCGCAAAATCTGGATCAATCGTGTGCCTCCCAGTATTATAGATGATTTCTTTAAGCTAGATTGGCATGACTGGATTCGGTTGAATGTTTCTTCGTGTCCTCATGAAGATGTGGATTGGAGGAATTTCTGGGCTGTTGGGTGTCATACTATTTGGTCTTGGCGTAATGCAGAACTTCACACTGTGAATTATTCTAGACCACCGGATCAGTGCATGGTTATTGCGAATAAGGTGCAAGATTATGCTATGGCTATGAAGACTCATACGCAGATAATCGACGCAGTGCAGACGAAGAGAACTATTCGCTGGATTCCTCCTCGCTTGTCGTTTGTCAAACTTAATGTGGATGCTTCTAGAGCGTTAGATGGAACAGCTGGTTGTGGCGGGCTTATTCGCGACTCAAATGGTAAATGGATCAGAGGTTTCTCCAAGTTTATTGGAAATTGCAGTGTTATCAAAGCTGAGTTGTGGGGTGTTTGTGAAGGACTTAAAATGGTTGTTGAGCTCAAGTTTGACAGAGTAGAAATAAATACTGATGCTAAAGTGGTGATTGATGTCCTCTCCAAAGCCAAGAGAAATAAGTCTGGCCTCTCGACTGTAGAGAATCAGATTATTCACCTCATGGATAAGATTCCCATCTGTGAGCTCTCTTTTACTCATAGGGAATCTAACGAATGTGCCAATGCGTTAGCGTTACAAGGAAGGCGTATGCAACATGGTTTAGAAGTCTTCTTTGACATGCCTCTTTTTATTTATGATAAACTAGAACATGACCTTCTTGGTGTTCTTGACTCTAATGGTCCTCCTGTGTAGTTGTTTCTTTTGGGCTTAGGCCCTCCCTTTTACCAAAAAAAAAAAAAAAGAATAAAAGAATTATTGCATAATCAGTAACATATCAAATAATATAAGTGAAAAGTAGTTGTATTTAGCTTTTATTATTTTTTAATAAAAGCTTCAAGTAAAATATGAAATAAGTTATAAAATGCAATTATTAAGATATATTTATAGGAGATTCTTTAATCAATGATAACTATAATTTATAATTATTTCTTAATTTATATTTATCAATAATAACTATAATTTAGGTATATAAATACAAAAGTAGAATACATATAAAAACCATTAGTTGCCATAAAAAGAATAGAAATTGCCGAAATTTATATTTATTTGCAAATTACAAAAGTAAAATGTGTTTTAATATTAAAATAAATCTTGTAGCCTTAATTATTTTAATTAAAAAAAAATTATATAATTTTTTTAGTGATATTTGTAATAATAATTTCAAAGCTAATATTTTATGTATGGTTAAATATGAAATCATAAGATTTAAAATGTATTTACTATTATTTTTTTGACATAGATTTCTTAGTAATATAACATAATTTAATGATATATTTTTATTGTATGTAAATATTATTTTTTGTTCTTATAAAAAATATATATTATTTTTAGTTTTGACATTATTGATAAAAATACTTGAATAAATAAATTTTTTAGTACCGTTTAAAAAATATTAATATTCACTTATTACTTTAAAAAAATTAAAAAATAATTAATTTAGTTATAATTTCTCCAAAGTTAGGCAAACGAAATTTCAAATTAAAAAAAATAATAATTAATGTTTCACTAAATGAATCTTTCATTTTAATTTTATTTTTACAAATAAATCAACCCATTCCATCATCATCATCAACTCCATCACTTCTTTTCTTTTGCAATTGAAGTCTCATCTTAGCTGTATTTAAAGAAATAGTAAAGAAGATGGCATAAGTTGTATCCCTTGTTCATGCACAAATAAATAGACAGGAAATTTTGTTTTACTAACATATAGAATGTATTTGCTAAACGGAATCTCATAAAACTACTCAATCCAAACTAATTTGCAAAGGCCTAAACGTTTTGGGCAAAGTCTAGTATAGATAAACTGAGCAGTCATGTGATTTTCCATTGAAGTGTTTGTTCAAATGAGATTGACAAAGGGATCGTGACTTTATAGCAGTACACTGAAACAAAACAAAAGTAAACATTAAGATAACAAAAAAAAAACACAGCAAGATTATGCAAGTCTTGGAAAATCATGCAGAGGGTGCTATGGGACACCCATTCAAAACCAAAACTCAGTTGCATCAAACACCACCACCTTCAAACTATAGGCAAACCAAAGTATAAATCCAGCCAACAGAGATGAACTTTTTTTTCCCAGTAAGATATGAAATTTACCTGCTACAATTTAAAAAATATACTACTAAAACCAAAATTATCTCAATAAATTTCTTACAAATTTTAATTCCAGCAAATCTACAGAATTCCACTGAGTCAAAGAATAACTGAAACTTAGTTTGAGAACCATTACCATAAGGAATTAATCATAAAAATAAAAATGAGGAATATAAGCTTGAACCAAGATTCACTTTAAAACGGGATAGGAAGTACACTTAAAAACCTAAATAAAAGTTCCATAAACTACCTAAACAAACCACATACAATATATTATGATAACATTTCAAAAGACTTGACAACATAAAGGGTCATATCCCATTACACCCTTATATTAACATTACATCATTGAAGAAACTTTGAATTCAAAGGAGAAAGGAAAACTTTATCTCATTCACATCTAGTTGGCTTCAGAAGCTATTATCAAGACATTATCAAGATAGTAAAAACAAAGCTAGAATCAGACCATAAATAAAAAGCTATAATCTTGAATCAAAGCTATTATCAAGACAATAATCCAAACTGAATCTCATTCACTACTACTCATCCCTTCACCTTAAATCGGACCAGCAATAAAAATTCACTTCGAAACCAAAACAAAGCTACATGTCCATGACCAATCCAGTTGCACCTGCAATAAAATACTTGCAGCACCATAAAATAGAAATCTGTAGAATAATTCCTCAAGAATAAACACAAATAAACAACACAACAAAATAATTACATGGAAATCCAATAGATGAAATTGATGATGTGCTTCTTCGGGTCAGGAAAAAGTGAAACTGTTGGTTCAGGTACCGATTGCATCGGAGTATTTAACACCAATTTTTTAGATATTCAACACCAGTTATTGCCGGTGTTATAGCTACCGGTATTGTAAGTATGACATTCCACACCTGTTTTAAAACCGGTATAAAAAATTCATTTGACACCTTTTGTTACTACATAGGGTCATTGAATGTTGATATTTAATACCAGGTATCGAGTGAAAAGGGTGTTAAATGTCACCATCTAACACCTGTAAAATCCGAAGTTGAATGGCAATAGTTAACATTAAAGTTTATTAATAATATAAGGTCTTAAATCTTTTTCTTAATATTTATTTATGTTTTTTTTCTCACAAAATGTCAATTTAAATCGCAATTGACACCAAATATCCTAAAATTTACATTTTAAACAATAAAGCAAATGCAAATTTATAATAAAAGAAGCTTATAATTAAATGTACTACATCCAAGTAGAAGATGCGGAAGTATGAAATAATACAAACAAAAGTTAACAAAGATATTGCCAACAAAAATCAAATTACAACTATAATAATTGTGCTTAAACAAGACTTGCTTCCTCACAGTACTAAATCATGGAACCATTCGAAGAAAGTGTCATGGTCATGTTTTCTCCAATAATAAATCACTATTACTCTTGTATTAAGCTTAACATCCAAAACTTGCAGAATTTTACAGGATCCTCTAAGTGTTCATCTTAGCAGCATACAAGACATTTTGGCAAGACAAAGACAAAAACATCTGTCCTCTTCCAAACACGAGTTCACTGTATGAAGACAAGAAAAGGAAATTAAAATGTTCATGGTAGACTTACTACCACACAGTATTAAAGGCATAAGTGTTAAATTGATTTTGTAACTAAACATAATGTCGAAGTGAGATTAGATTACTCAATAGGTAACTCTTAAGAGTTTGAGCATAAAAAATAGACTCATTATTAAGGATAATAAAAAAGCACACATAACATGATAGCCAATAAAGGATTGAAATCAAACATCTTCTCTCTAATTTGTGGTTCACATAAAAACGGTAAGAAATTGATTTTAACTATAGTAAAACAAATATTATTAGCATTAAGAGATGTAGTCACTTATCTAAGTAAATTTTCAAGTAAGCCTTTATTTCAAAACCATTTACAAAATCCTGCATATGAGAAACTACTAGTTGTGAGAGAAAATGGAACACCCCAAAAGAACCTATAAGTCAAAACCTACTAAATTAGGAGACTTTATCGATCTCTTATACATGGACTCCTTTAACACTAGTTGTAGTGGAAATTGGAACTCATAGAAACATTCAAGAGCTTTTATGCATGCAATACATATGAATCCAATGAATTGTTTAAGAGCTTTTTTTAAGCATTCATGTAGAATTTTCTTAGAATTAAAATTACATGATAACCAACCATCAGTTGATAGTCTTGTTCATGTGTTGCTGCAACCAGTGAACTAACATCCTGTCAATTTTCAAACAAATCTCTTTACATAATAACAAAAATAGAAGTCTCCAAATCAAAATAATTCATGAATACATACATAGAAAACATAAGAAAAACAATTATTCAAATTTCATTTTACAAAGGCAAACACAAAATCAATAATATTTATTTTCATTTATTAGAAAATCATGATACATTATGTATGTCTATGGATAATACTTACATTTTTCCCCAGGCCACTTTGAATTGTGTCACCATATTTTTCTTGGATTACCTCTCATGTTTTTACTTTAGTGTGAAACAAGGTAATATCTTATATGAATATTGTCATTGGATGGTTGTTGTCTTGTAAAACTGGTGCACAAGACTTATTACCACATTGAAATGATCAATTTTAAATTACTTTAACAGAGGCAAACAAAGCCAACACAAGACCATCAAAATATTAGACTATCTAATGATGACATCTTAAAAATCAATAACACAAAAATATGCAACAAATCTACAATAGCTATTTACCAATAACATGAAACCAAATACTTAATTGCCCCAATCAAAACCTTGTTAATCTCCTTTTGAAATCAAATAGGTAACTACCAACCTCCTCATGGAAGCATTACAAACTGCATCATATTATTTACCACTATTAAATTATTAAAAAACATAATAAAATCATGATAAAAAGTGTAAATCCTTATGATAGTTAAATGAAAAATCATGTTAATTAAATACTCACCAGGATTGATTAAGTGGGATTTTTCATATTGACATGAGAACATCTGCAGGTTTAAGAAAGAAAGAAAAAAAAGTAGAAAAAAACTTAAAATAATAAGTAAATGTGTTGAAATATAAATTTGATTTGGGCCTAATTATTAGTGGTATTCTTGGGCTTAGTTATTTTGGGCTTAGATGATTTTGGGTAGTGTTTCTAGAGAATTCTTGTAGTGTTTGGAGTGTCTAGATATTTCTTATGGTTGTAATATTCTCTAGAATACTCTTTAGATATCTAGAGTTTAGAACTCTCTAGAATTAGTGAATATAGAGTTCTCCTTAGAGTACTATAAATAGAGATGTAATCTCACACATTTGTATCAAGCAAAATACAAAGTTCTCTCTTCCATAAAGAATTCTCCTACCTATCAAGTTTTTATTCAAGCCTCCAATATTTCTAAACACTTGTCCTACACATAAAAACAACCTTAGTTCCAACAAAGTGGTACCAGAGCTTCAAGGTCCTAAAAGATGGCAAATGGAGGTTTTCCTTTTCAAATGCCGATGCTCACAAAGAACAACTATGATAATTGGAGTATCAAGATGAAGGCGCTACTAGGATCTCAAGATGTGTGGGATGTCGTTGAGAAAGGCTTCAAGGAGCAAGATGAAGCCTCACTAAGTCAAGGTGCAAAAGATACATTGAAGGAGTCAAGAAAGAGAGACAAGAAAGCTCTCTTCCTCATTTATCAATCGGTGGATGAAGATACTTTTGAGAAGATATCCAACGCAACGACGGCCAAAGAAGCATGGGACAAGCTTCAAACTTGCAATAAAGGAGTTGAGCAGGTAAAAAGGATTCGTCTTCAAACTCTTAGAGGTGACTTTGAACGCTTATTTATGGAGGATTCCGAGTCAATTTCTGATTATTTTTCTCGAGTATTGGCCGTAGTCAATCAACTTAAAAGAAATGGTGAAGATGTTGATGATGTGAAAGTCATGGAGAAAATACTTCGCACTTTAAATCCAAGTTTTGACTTCATTGTTACCAACATTGAAGAAAACAAGGATTTAAAGACCATGACCATTGAGCAACTCATGGGTTCCTTACAAGCATATGAAGAAAAACAAAAGAGAAAAACTAAACAAAAGGAGACTATAGAGCAACTACTACAACTCAACATAAAGGAAGCAAACTATGTAAACTACAAGAACCAAAGAGGACGAGGTCGTGGCCAAGATCGTGGACATGGAGGAGAAGGAAGAGGAGGTTACAACAACTATTCTAACAACTTCAACAATAGAGAAAGAAGTTGGAATTCACAACCGACAAGAGGTCGTGGAAGAGGAAATTCATGGTCGAGGTACGAAAAATCACAAATCAAGTGCTTCAACTGCAACAAGATTGGTCACTATGCATCCGAGTGTAGATTCTCGAAGAAGGTTGAAGAGAAAGCTAACTTTGTAGAAGAAAAAGGTGGAGAAGAAGAAACTTTGCTACCCGCATGTCAAAACCAAGTTGAAGAGAAAAGAAATAAGTGGTACCTCGACACTAGTGCAAGCAACCACAAGTGCGGCGATCAAAGCATGTTTGTAGAGATCAATGAAGCGGCAACTGGCGATGTCTCATTTGGAGATAACTCGAAGATACCGGTCAAAGGCAAAGGTAAAATTCTCATACGCTTGAAGAATGGTAGTCATCAATTCATATCCAATGTCTACTATGTCCCTAACATGAAGAATAATATTTTGAGCTTGGGACAATTATTAGAGAAAGGCTATGACATCCACTTGAAAGAACATAGTCTTTTCTTAAGAGATTGTAGACATAACTTGATTGCGAAGGTGCCTATGTCAAAGAATAGAATGTTCCTTTTGAACATTCAAAATGATGTGGCAAAGTGTCTCAAGGCGTGCTATACCGACTCTTCATGGCTATGGCATTTACGATTTGGGCATCTCAACTTCGATGGTTTTGAACGTTTGGCAAAGAAGGAGATGGTGAGAGGCTTGCCTAGCATCAACCACCCAGACCAACTCTGCGAAGGATGTCTAATTGGGAAGCAATTCCGAAAAAGCTTTCCAAAGGAATCAACATCAAGAGCCATAAAGCCGCTAGAGCTCATACACACCGATGTTTGTGGACCAATCAAACCCAACTCTTTTGGTAAGAGTAAGTACTTTCTCCTCTTTATTGATGATTATTCCAGAAAAACATGGGTTTACTTCTTAAAGGAGAAGTCAGAAGTGTTTGAAAACTTTAAGAAGTTCAAAGCCCTTGTGGAGAAAGAAAGTGGTCTTTCCATTAAGGCCATGAGATCTGATCGAGGAGGAGAGTTCATTTCAAATAAGTTCAACAAATATTGTGAAGAACATGGAATCCGCCGTCCATTGACTGTGCCAAGATCGCCACAACAAAATGGAGTAGCAGAAAGAAAGAATCGAACCATACTTAACATGGTGCGAAGCATGCTCCAAAGCAAGAAGATGCCGAAGGAGTTTTGGGCCGAAGCTGTGGCATGTGCGGTTTACTTGACAAATCGCTCCCCAACAAGAAGTGTGCACGAGAAGACACCACAAGAAGCATGGAGTGGAAGGAAGCCTGAGATCTCTCACCTTAAAGTGTTTGGAAGTATTGCTTACACCCATGTTCCAGACGAAAGAAGAACAAAGCTCGATGATAAAAGTGAGAAATACGTGTTTGTAGGTTACGACTCAAGTTCCAAAGGTTACAAGCTTTACAATCCAAATAGTAGAAAGATCGTCATAAGCCGCGACGTGGAGTTCGATGAAGAAGATTGTTGGGATTGGAGTGTTCAAGAAGAAAGGTATGATTTTCTTCCTTACTTTGAAGAAGAAGAAGAAGAAATTGAACAACCAATGATAGAGGAACATCTTACACCACCGACCTCACCGACACGAAGGTTGGAAGAAACAAGCTCAAGTGAGAGGACACCGCGACTAAGAAGCATTGAAGAGCTTTATGAGGTAACCGAAAACCTAAACGACATTAACCTCTTTTGTCTTTTTGGTGATTGTGAGCCTTTAAGCTATCAAGAAGCGGCGGAAAACATAAAGTGGAGAGATGCCATGGACGAAGAAATCAAGTCAGTCACGAAGAATGATACGTGGGAACTTACTACACTTCCAAGAGGACACAAAGCAATTGGAGTAAGATGGGTGTACAAGGCGAAGAAGAATGCAAAAGGAGACGTGGAGAGATATAAAGCAAGATTGGTGGCGAAAGGATATAGTCAAAAACAAGGAATTGACTATGATGAGGTATTTGCTCCCGTTGCTCGTCTTGAAACTATTAGACTGATCATTTCTTTGGCAGCCCAAAATAAATGGAAGATCTATCAAATGGATGTGAAGTCGGCCTTCTTGAATGGTTTCCTCGAAGAAGAAGTTTATATCGAGCAACCATTGGGTTATGAAGTAAAAGGGCAAGAAGAAAAAGTCTTGAAGTTGAAGAAGGCATTGTACGGTCTCAAGCAAGCACCAAGAGCTTGGAATGTTCAAATCGACAAGTACTTTCAAGACAAGATCTTCATCAAGTGTCCATATGAGCATGCACTTTATATCAAAGCGCAAAGTGGAGATATTTTGATTGTGTGCTTGTGTGTAGATGACTTGATTTTCACAGGGAACAATCCAAGCATGTTTGAAGAGTTCAAGAAAGACATGGCAAATGAATTTGAGATGACAGATTTGGGGCTCATGGCATATTATCTTGGCATCGAAGTAAAGCAAGGAGACAAAGGAATTTTCATCACCCAAGAAGGTTATGCCAAAGAAGTACTTAAGAAATTCAAGATGGATGACGCCAATCCAGTTGGCACCCCGATGGAATGTGGAAGCAAGCTGAGCAAGCATGAAAATGGAGACATCGTGGATCCAACTCTTTACAAAAGTTTGGTTGGAAGTTTAAGTTACTTGACATGTACAAGGTCGGATATTCTCTATGCCGTAGGAGTCGTAAGTCGCTACATGGAAGCTCCAACAACAACTCACTTCAAGGCGGCAAAGAGAATTCTTCGATACATCAAAGGTACAACAAACTTTGGCTTGCACTATTACTCTTCTAACAATTATGACATTGTTGGTTATAGTGATAGCGATTGGAGTGGAGACTTGGATGATAGAAATAGCACTACTGGTTTTGTGTTCTTTATGGGAGATACTGCTTTCACTTGGATGTCAAAGAAGCAACCTATAGTCACACTATCAACTTGTGAAGCCGAGTATGTCGCTGCCACATCATGTGTTTGTCATGCAGTTTGGCTAAGGAACTTGTTGAAAGAGTTAAAGATGCCACAAAAGGATCCTATGGAAATATGTGTTGACAATAAATCTGCACTTGCTTTAGCAAAGAATTTCGTCTTTCATGAAAGAAGTAAGCATATCGACACACGTTACCACTTCATAAGAGAATGCATTGAGAGAAAGGAGGTGAAGTTGAAGTATGTGATGTCTCAAGATCAAGCTGCCGACATTTTCACCAAGCCACTCAAGTTGGAATCTTTCGTGAAGCTAAGGAGTATGCTTGGAGTCACAAATCAAGTTTAAGGGGGGATGTTGAAATATAAACTTGATTTGGGCCTAATTATTAGTGGTATTCTTGGGCTTAGTTATTTTGGGCTTAGATGATTTTGGGTAGTGTTTCTAGAGAATTCTTGTAGTGTTTGGAGTGTCTAGATATTTCTTATGGTTGTAATATTCTCTAGAATACTCTTTAGATATCTAGAGTTGAGAACTCTCTAGAATTAGTGAATCTAGAGTTCTCCTTAGAGTACTATAAATAGAGATGTAATCTCACACATTTGTATCAAGCAAAATACAAAGTTCTCTCTTCCATAAAGAATTCTCCTACCTATCAAGTTTTTATTCAAGCCTCCAATATTTCTAAACACTTGTCCTACACATAAAAACAACCTTAGTTCCAACAAAATGCTCATACCACGTTATAAGAAAGGGTTTGACGATTACGAGAGAGCGGAAAAATTGAAAGCTTGTTTTGAGAGAGTTATTGAGAGAGATTTGGAACAAGATTGGCGTTATTTAGATATCTCCACTGAGAGATATTGAATTGTAAATCTTCAATCAATATCGATTGAAGCAATCCTAAACACCTTCAATTTGGGGTTTTTAGGGTTTGATTGATGATTCTATTAACTGATTAAGAGAGGAACCAAGAGGAATTGAGAGAGGGTTGAGAGATTTGAGGGTTTCAAACATCGAACACTATGAGTGAGAGAGTTCAACGGAGACACACAAGTTTGATGAAGCGTGACTATTCATGTTAGAAGAGGGGTACTATTCATGTTTTCGTGTTTTTATTTCTGATTACCGGAACAGGAGCAGAAGTGCGAGCGAGAGAAAAAAATATATCACATCTAATATTCTAAAAATCACATATAAATTTATATTTTTAAACTTGCCATTACTTTAATAATTAATATATACACCATTTTTTCTTAAAATCGGGTATGAATTTATATTTATAAAATTGTCACTACTTTAATTTATACATGATTTTCTTAAAACTAAGTATTATTTATTAAAATATTCCATTTATTTAAAGTTTACACCTTTTTTCTAATAAAAGAGGTATGATATTATTAATTCTAATGTCATTTGTTCTTGATCTGGACTTGTTTGTTATGAGGATGTAAATTGGTTACATTTCGTAGTCCTTATGATTTCAGTTACCTTGTTAAGGCATTGACCCAACGTACTTTACCTCAAGATCTCGATGATTTTTAGTTTTATAGTCGGTGTTTATTTTGGTAATGCTATTTATGATGTTAAGCATATGGTGAAGTTTTGTGAAGGTATTTATGAAGTTATGTGAAGGAAGCATTGAATCTGGTTGTTTTCGGTTCTGTTTTAATTTGTTTGATATTCTGATAGAGTGATTTCACGATTCTATTTGAATTTATTTACGGTTCTGGTTTATCGAGGAAGCATTGGTAGGTCTAAGTCTATATATTGTTGATTGTATGTTTGATAGTACAAATAATTAATATTTGTTTTTATTTGTAGGATTCGAGAGATGGGAAAACATACAGCGGAGGAGAAATGTATGCAGTTTCTCATAAAAAGTTTGACGGGTCTTTTGTCAATGAAGATGCTTACAACAATAATGTTTGTACAACTTAATTTTTTTTGAAATATTTGTTACTCTCCTTAAGGTTTGATAAAAAATACATCCTTATGGCATCTCTTATTGGTGGAGAGAACATGTCTGAAAATTGGTTAAATTAAGTTGAGAATTATGATTATTTGAATTCATTAACTAGCCTTGTAACTACTTTGTCTCATAATACACTTAGTTTTAGTTCATGCTTATACAATTCTGTTGTGTTCTAAATTTTTTCTTATAGTCCTCAAAAGAGAGTAATAACATGGCTTTTCTTTTAGTGCAATGTGAACAGTTTAAGAATATGTTTTATACAAGTCTCGTGCATTGCTTAGTTTATTATTTTATTTTATCTAATAAAAAAGGTTTGTTCAATAAAACTTCCACATTTCAAAAAAGTGGTAAGAAAATTTACTAGTGTTCAAAGTAAATTTTTGTGGGGAGGGGTGGAAGATAGAAGGTGCATTCATTGAAAAAAAAATGGAGCGATGTTACTTTACCATTTGCTAAAGGAGGTCTTGGAATCAAGAATGTGGCAACGTTTCTTCTCAATAAATGGAGGTGGCGGATTCTTCAAGGCCAAAATTCTTTTTGGTGTAATGTGTTAAAATCGCGTTATGGTGACTTATCTTCCAAAGCCCTCGACATGAATTTTAAGGTAAAAGTTTCTAACTCTTGCTCCATTTGGTGGAAAGATATCCTTAAGATTAATTCTTCTTCTACTCCTTCTTCTTCTTTGTGTGATCCTATTGTCGGGTGTGGTAGATTTATTATTCACAATGGTTATAATACCCCTTTTTGGCATGCTATTTGGTTGGAAGATAAACTTTTATTAGAGGAATTTCTGGACTTATTTTTGGTTTCCCGTTTAAAGAATGTTTCGGTGGCGGCAATGGGGGGATGGGTGGAAGAGGTGGGGAGGTGGGGAGATTTCGGTTTACCCGGTGGTGTTGTGGAAGATCCGGAGTTATCCGCTCAATTATTGTCTTTAAAGGAGTGTTTGGAGGCTTTTAATGGGTGGGCTTTAGGTAAAGATACCGTGGTTTGGTCCGGAAATGTGGAGAGGGATTTCACGGTAGCCTCTTGTTACGAATATTACAAGAAGTCTAGCTCTCCATATGGTCCCCCAATTAATCATATGGAAGCGTTCAGATTTTTGTGGAAGACGGAGGTTACGTTTAAAATAAAGGCTTTTGGTTGGAGACTATTTCACAATAGGCTTCCTTTGAAAGATCTTTTGGTTATTCGAGGTATGTCTTTCCCTTTGGAAGATTTAAAGTGTATTTTTTGTGGTAATGGTGAGGAATCAAAGGACCACTCCTTTTTTGGTTGTTTGGTGGCTGGAAATATTTGGAGAGAAATAGCGTTTTGGGTGGGTAAAGGGGTTTTTTTTAGAAGAAGGGTGTTTATCAATTTTTTTGGATTGACATCGTTTCTTTGATAGTCAAAAGGTTTCGGATAGAAAATTGAATTTAGTTTGTCAAGCTTCAACTTGGTGTCTTTTGTTGGTTAGAAACGGTGTGTGTTTTCGCAAGGAGGCGTGGAGCGTGAATAACATCATTTGGAATATCAAGACTTTAGTTTGGAGATGGTCTTTTTGTGGAAAAATTACCCATCCCAATTACTCTTATTACGAGTTTTGTAAGGGTCCGGTGTATTTTCTCTCGTAATGTAATTGGTAGGTAATTTTTTCTTTTTGGGGCGCGTTTTCACTCTTGTATACGGGTTGGAGAACCCTTAGTTCTCCTATTAATGAATTCTTACTTTCTAAATATATATATATATATATATCATACTTCATGTAATTTTTCTTAATGAAGTTGCAGAATAGTATTACTTGTATCTTTAACCAAATGGTGAGGCGTAATGTAGTCTAAAAAGGAAAGAGAAATTTCTGTCCAGTTAATTTTAAAAGAGAAAATGCTGAACCGATGTATAAATTAAAAGAAAAGGCAATATTTTTTAGGGGTGCTGGAATGTTAATGTGTAGTTAAGGATTCTGTGTCTGAAAATGAGGCATTTCAAAAAGTATATGGAAAATAAAAACATGGATATGTTTGTAGTATGAGACTTAGAATTACGCTATCTCCGATTAACAGATCTATAAGATCGGTATCTTTTACAGAAAGTGAAAAATAAAGGAAACACAAGAAGAAATTAATTCACTTAAAGAAAAGAACCAAAAAACTAATGAATTGATGGAGGCAGTTGCATTCTTACAACAAAGAGACAATGCTAGGAAAGAGGAAATTAAACTCTTAAGGCAAATGCAAACTTCTAGTGGAAGACAGGTATATTATTTTGATGCATTTATAGTTAAAGCTTATGAGTATTATTTTAATACTTTTTTATGGATAGGAATCACCCGCAGATGGTAAACGCTCATTTGAGCCTCACTACCGAATTGCAGATAATGGATCATCAAGAAGGACAAATTAAAATTTGCAATGAATTAATTAGATTTTGAATTTTTATGTATTTTTGGCATAATGAGACTTTTTTTTGTTGATAATTAACAATGTATTACAAGAAAGTACTATGGGGTACTTTAAACCCAAATACAAAGGAAACAGAAAAAAACAGTACAGCCAGTTAACAAACACCTACAAATAAGCTAAGGGATTCTTGAATCATTCATAGAAATTACAATAAATGTTCTTCCTATCCCCTATTGCTAGCCACCATCAAGGGAACATCAAAATATTGTGAACAACCTCATCCAGATCGAACACCCCATTATTGAAAATAATATCGTTTCGATGACGCCACAAACACCAACACACGACCATCCATATTTCCCTACGTGATTGTTGTCACAATAAGGTTTCAAAACAATCACCATTTGTAGAAAATGGTCACGGCACGTAGCTTCTTCCACATAATCCAACTCCAGCCAACCGAAAATTTTCCTCCAAACTCGCCTTACACAGTAGCAGCCAATGAATAAATGATTAACATCATCCACCTGGTTGCAACCACAACATAAAGATTCTACATCTTCTTGAATAATACCCCGTTTAACCAATTGAAATTTCGTAGGCGGCTTATCTTGCACCAAACGCCAACCAAAAATTTGCACCTTAGATGGAACCTTTGCTTTCCATAACACAGCCAAAGAACTTTTCACCCTATTATCTCCACCCTCAATCACCGAGTCTTGAAGTGATTTTGAATAATAGGACCGCACCGAAAAGCACTGAGTGCCATGAAATGGCCAAATAATCAAATCATTATTCTGACCAGAAGGAGCAATATGAACCAGCACCTCCTTTAGATCATCTAATTCAGAAGCAGCCTCAGTGTTAAGAACCGAGAAGCAATTATCAAATTTCTATTCCCAATTATTATCAACCCAACATCCCATATTACTAACACTGCATTTATCATCTGTAGCATACTGGTATAAAATTGGAAAACTGACTCTAAAAGCTCCATGCCCCAGCCATTGATTATCCCAAAACGGAGTAGACACTCCATCACCAATCCTGCTAGAAATGAGTGAAGTAAAATCGGTGTTGTCCAACGAATCCCGTAAAACCATTAAGTCTCGCCACCATTGTGACTCGTTGCAATTCCTTCAAACCTTTTTCTTGAACAAAATTCTGTCAAATAGATTTCCATATCTTGTCTCTAAAATACCTTTCCAAAAAGCATTATCCTCTTTAAGAAATCGCCAGAGCCATTTGGAAAGAAGCGCCTTATTAAATAATCCCACATCTTTTATCCCTGGCCCTCCCCCCGCTTTCCGGATTCCAATAACCGGATTCCGAAAACTAATTTTTCTATGATTAATCCCCACAATAATGTCTAAAAACTTGAATGGCAATTGACCCCATTTACAACACAGAAAATCTCCAGCAGCTTGAAGAAATGAGCCTTCAACACTAATTCAATACAGCCTGATCTTCCACATATTAACCTCAAGCTTAATACCATCTCAAAACCTCTCAAAATAACTTTAATAGTCCACAATTTCGACCAATTTCCATCCCCCATAATAATAGTATCATCGGCAAATTGAATAAGATGGTATCGTTGCTGACCATTGATCACGAACCCAGAAAATTCTCATCTTTGCGTAGCGTTACGAAACATTCCTGCCAATCCTTCAACCACTATAGTAAAGAGATAAGGAGATAATGGATCTCCCTGCCTTAGACTTTTATGAAACGAGAATTCTTCTATTGGACTTCCATTAATTAAAACATACATATTATTGTTAAGAACTCCACCTTCCATCCACCTCAATTATCTCTCCCCAAACCCCATAGTTATCAACATTTCTCTTAAGAAGCCCTAATTCATACAGTCATAGGCTTGGGCAAAAGCCACCTTCGGGATAATACACTCCTTGTTCATCCTTTGAGCATAGTCCGCAATCTCGTTAGCAACCACCACCCCGTCTAAAATCTGTCTCCCAGGAATAAAAGCAGTTTGAGATGAAGATATCAACTTCCCGATCAAATTAATTAAATACTTAATTAAATTCGGGGCGTTACAACAAACATAAGCATAAGATATGCTACTGATAAATGATTTTATCTTGCATGAGACAACTAAAATAAGTACATATAGTTAGTGGCGGAGCCATAAATTTTATGCAGCCTGGGCAAAAACTTTACACCATTGATTAGTCATCTGCTTTAATTTTCAGACCCTAATTTTACTAATTTGCCCCAAATTTTGTCCCTGATTTTGTATAAAAATTGACTATTAAATTGGAGGGAGTACAAAGAAAATAGGGGTTGAGCCCGGGCGCCTGCCCGGGCTAGCCGGGCCTTGGCTCCCCATAGTGCATGGATTAACAAAGAAACAACCAGAATAAACACATGAAAGACATTCAGTAGCAACAAAAAAACATAAAGTGCATTAGTTACTAAGATCATGTTTCAATTTAGTGTAATAGCATATCTGTCATCTACCTCACTCATAATTCAACCTTCTATGAAATGTACTTTGTTTATTTGAATTATCAAAAATATAAGTTTTGCATCTAAAATTTATTCTATCTATTTTTGCAGAAAAAAGATAAAACACACATTTTACATAACAACCCTTAGATCATGAGTAGTCAGTCTAACATATAAAATACAGTCCGTGTCCAAAAAAAACAAAACAGCCCATTTTGTTGTCATTTTCAACTTGGATTTCTATTTTATACCTAATGCAATATTACACAAATAAAGTTAGATGAAATGGCTCCAAAAAACCAGAAAAAATGGATACCGAGTTTGTAGGAAAGATGATTACTAGGTTATCGCAGTAATTGCACAAAGTTTGTAGTAGAAAAAGCTTAATCAGAAAAAACTGAAACTGAAAAAAAGCTTAAACTAGATAACCATATGGTGGTTTCGCTAAAACAAAAAACCATAACCACGAAATAACCATAACGCGAAAGAAGAATGGTTACAGAAAATATGAGAAACTATAAATAAACTTAAACCAGACAACTATGTTGTACATTAACTTAGCTTTTCTCTGAAGAAGAAGAAGGGTTGAAGATTCAGATAGACGTGAATGGGAGAGGGAAGAAAACTGGTGTGGTGAGAATTCAAAGAAGAGACGGAATGATTGAAATGGAGACAGGGAACTGAGTAGAGGAAAGTAGAGGAATTAAGATAGATGTGAAGTGAGAGAGGGAAAATAGAAAAGTTAAATTGATTTTAAATGAACCAAACAATAAAATGGTAGCAGATGGCACAATAGACGTGGGAAAGCTGAAATTTGTTTGTGGAATTAGTTAATTACCGAAAGGGACATTATTAAGTATAAAATTGAAATTAGAAGAGGGTATTAAAGGGTTAATGTAGGTGGTTAGTTTTCTTAAGTAAGATAGTTGACATGTAATTAATAAAACCTTAATCACATCGTGCTAGTATCTTTTTAATATTGGTTGGCTCACGTTTTCTTGTGTTGGGTCTACTTGGTATTGTTATTTGATATTGTTTGAAATTTTTCTTTTCACTCTTTTTTATATCAAGTAAAAAATCAATTGCAATAATACATTTTGAAATTAAAAAAAATAAATAAATTAAACTATTTTCTCTTTTGCTTATTTATTTTTGAATATGAAATTATAGATATATTAATAAAGATTAAAAAGTAAATAGTCATATTCTTAAACTTGTAATTAAGGGGTTATAAAGATATATCTAAAAACAAAAGTTAGTTAGAACATGCAACTTAAACATTTTGTAAAAAAAATAAAGATTAAAATTGGTATTGAAAATTTTAAAGGACTAGGTTTGAATCTTGAAAAATATCTAAAATAAATTTGATATATTTAATCAAAATATAAAATATTCTTTGGGTGTTCTTTTCATATTCTTTTTCTAGGTAGTTTTATTCATGTGATGATATTTTTCAAAACTGCAAAACTAAATCGAACTAAATCGAAATCACAAAAAACTGCATTTGATTCAGATGTGATTGGAACATTTTTTAACTGAATTGCACAGTTCGGTTTGATTTATATTTTGTAAACTGAATCAAACCAAACCGCATTATATTACAAAATCTTACTAACCAATATATATTTCTTTAATTTGTTTTTGGTCCCTATAAATATCTCAATTTTATTTTTAGTCCCAATTAAGAAATAACATATTTTAGTTCCTATAAAATTTTGATGCTTGCAGTTTTAATCACTACTATTTTTTAAAATTTTGAAAACTGTTTAATTATCCTTAAAATTTAAAATTTTTGAATAATTTTTTTCATACGTGTTTAGAATATTATAAAATATTTCTATACCAAATTATAGAATTTTTTAAAATGAGAAGAATTAAATATGAATTTTTTAAATTTCAAAAGACAATGATAAAAGTAATGCAAATCTCGACTTAGAAATCAAATTTTAAATTTTTTTTCAAGAAACTTTTTATAACGTTTTAAGCATGTCTCTAAAATAATCATTTAAAATAACCATTAGTTTAATAATAGGGACTAAAACTACATGCATAATAATTTTGTAGGGATCAAAATATGACATTTTTTTAATAGGAACTAAAAATGAAATTGAGATATTTATAGAGACCAAAAACATACTTAACCTTTCATTTATTAATACTATTTTGACAAAATATATTTTATCGTATTCTTTGTATAATATTTATTTACGAATACAATTTCATGTATATCATTCTTTAGACATAAGATAAAATTGTAAGACGCATTTTTATTTATCAATTTATAAAATTATTTTGACAATTTATAAATTTTTTTATGGTAACGTTCAACAATTAAACAGTTATATTTTTATCTATATTTGTAAAAAACCAAACCAACCGAACTATTCCAAACTGCATTAGTTTGGTTTGGCTTTATTTTTGAAAACCAACCGAACCTAACCGAACCACATATTTTTTTCTCTTGCGATTTAGATGATTTTTAACGTCAAAACCGCTCAAACCGCACCGCAAACACCCCTGAATATGTCTGATTTATTTTATTGCCGCCGTTTCCTTTTTATCTATATTAATCAAATTGATAATTAATAAATTTTTTAATATGTTTCATATATCCTTTTTTAAGCAAGTTACATTAATGAAGAACGAAAGTTCTAGAAACTCGGTTACAAAAAGCTCAACGAGCCGAACAGAAAATTACCCAATTGAACCTAGCTTAAGTAATACAAAGGGTTTTTGCAAAACTCATAAAAGTTACAATTGTGATGTGTAATTTTTCCAACAAAAGACCACCTCCATACGAGCATTTTACAACTCCACACTAGATCACTAGAATTGCAAGAGGAATTTTTGAATATAATTTCATTTATGTTTAACTAGAGACTCCAAATAATAGCCAACCAAATGCATCCCTATTTACTTCTCTTTACTTTCTTGTGATGGCAGTACCTACTCCAAGCCCAAAAACTATCCGTGAAAGCCTCCATTTTACTATATTCCATAATTCCAATCCAAAATGCCATTTCTTTTCAAACCGTCTCGGCTAACCGGCACTCCAATAACAAATGTTTTGGACATTCATTATAATCGTTTCATTTTGTCTCTTTTTTATTAAGTACAATACATTTTTCTGTTTTGTCTCTTTCTTATTAAGTACAATACATTTTTCTAAAAAAACAATGATTTTTCTTTATTTTTTGAAATTCAAATTTTCTATTTTTTAATTCTTATTCATATAGATGAAAATAAATATAATAAAATAATAGTTCTTTAAAAAAATTACTTATAAAACTCATCAAAAATATTTTTGTAAATAAATACATAAATGTTTATAATTTTTAGTATTATTTATAACAAAATAAATATTTTTTTCTTCTTATTTATATATTTAGTATTTTTTTAGTAACCAACCGTGATTCGATAGGTGCGGTCATCCAACCACTACTCCAAAATTAACATTTAATTGCGTTTTTTTGTGTCTTTAATTTTAAATTCTATTAAAGCGGCCATTATTATAGATTTCCTACATATAATAGCGCTTTTTAAACACTATTAAAAGAAAAATTTTTAATAACGTTTATTCATAAATGCTATTATAGCCTAATTTTATCTCTATTGAAAGCTTCATAATAAGCTTGATTTGATGGCGCTTTTATTTAAAGTGCTATTAAATGGCCATTATTTAATAGCATTTTTTTAAAGTGCTATGGTAGAACCTATTGTTATAGCACAATCAAGAAAAGCTTGTTAAAGGCCTTTTTTCTACAAACAAAAACACAGTTTTTTTTTTCTTTTCAAAATATGAATATTAACAATATTACATATAAGACATGATCAAATACATTTTTATCGATAAAAAAAATGAATTATAACAATACAAAATAATTTTCTTCTATGATATTCTCCATGTTAATTGATGATAAAACTTCTTTGAACCAAGCTAACACCTGCATCAAAAAAATCTCAATTATAACATAAGTACAACTTTTGAATTTCACACAAATCCAATATAAATTCATTATAACTAGAAAAAAGACCCAAATAAAATGGCATATTTATGCATACATTTCCCTTTAAGAACCTCAATGCTTTGGTTCCCAGAACTTATATATAACTTAATCAAGAGTTCCCTACACATCATAAATCAAATTTTCATTAAACACAACCATTAGTTTAATCAAAATAACTTCAGATATATTTTCAACTTTCATATTTAACGATGAAATTCTCTTTTCTAACATTACATATCAAACACTATCTTACCTCCTAAATTCAAAACCAAATACCAAGTCTAAACGAATGATCATGTCGCTTGCATGAAATAAAAATTCTCCTCAAGAATAGTCACCATATCACCAGTGAAGATTAAACTTATATATTCTTGTCAATTTCAACATGTTCAACAACATCCAGTATTAACTTCATCACAACCTCAATATTAGATGTAGTACAATATATGTAAACTAAGTAACTGCAATAGTAGTATGTGATTGGTGTAGATAAAGTGTACAGTGATTGGTGTAGATAACGTGTACAGTGATTGGTATGCACAAATATATCATCGGGACAATTATTGCATCGTGTTAAACATAATTTGAAAATAAACATATGCTAAATCTCTTTAAAAGAAATTAATTTCATTCTATAAAAATAGCTTTAAATTACCTCTAAATTCTATAAATGAAGTTAACTTCTTAAAAATAGCTTTAATTGTCATTCGTCAAGAAAAAGCAAATAAAAGGATGGATCACACAATAAGGAACAAAAGCAAATACGCAGTTTTCGTCATAACTAGATACCATGGTGCCCACAAAAAATTCACATCTACCTATGTGAAACCAGAAGTTATAGAAATGTCATAGCTACTTATGCATGGGTTAGTACCGTAGTTACTGATTTTTAGCCCATGTAAATCAGAAAATAATACAAAGTGACATTTACATGACAAATAATTTCTTAATATATAGTAATTAAACATCGGACAGAGCCTTCATCTGTTCTTGAGGCTTCTGCCTCGACTTCTCAACAAGAGAAGGCCGTTGGAGAGTGAACAGGGATAAGTAAAAGACATGGTAGAGAGTAAACTAATAGTGCGGAAAATAAACTTGTCATAAATGGTTGAATTATTTTCCCACCTCGACCTTGTCATAAATGGTTTATATCATCTCTGTCAAATAATTGCAAAACTTCACAAATGTTAATACTAGTAAATAAATTTTAATAAGTTAATCTAAACAAGTCATTTAATCATATCATATCATTTTAAGAGGGCCGGCCCAAGGGTCAAGCTGCTAAAGCTAGGGCTTTAGACCTCAAAAGTTTGGGTTTAAAAAAGACCTCAAATTTTTTTATTTAAATATAAAAATAGATAATAACATTTGAATTACATCCATTATTGTAGTTGAATTGTTAATATATAGGCCTCTTTTCCTATTGGTATTTAGATCAACTTTTAACAACCACAAAATTAATATTTTGAAATACATTTTAAAGACCTCACTTTAAAATTTGCTTTAGGCCTTTAAACGGATTGGACCGGCCTTGCATTTTAATAAGTTAATCAAGAAAAGAAAGCACATGAATAACTGAATAATATAACATTTTCATGATGTTATATCAAAATAATAATTAAGTTAATTGTGAGATCACATGTTTTCATCATCAAATCAAACTAAATGGTGGGAATAATGCTTACAAACTCACATGCCACCACTCAAACCACCAAAGTTTAGAAATACCCATTATTCAATTAGTAGTCATTGCCAGTGTTGCCACTGTAATACTTCATGGTGGTTAATAAATTCGAGAGAGTTCAAGATTAGTGGATTGTTTGTTTTCTAGAAGTTATAAATCCTAGTTCATTTAATACAGATTCAAGATTCAACTTGAATTCATATTCACCTTGAGTTCCCCCTGTCCATATAACGCATGTACATTAAATACTAGATTTGAATTTTATTACAAAGGAAACCCGAGATCACTAGATTTCAAAGAAAGTTGGTGTTGCAAAGATTCTTGTTAGATATTTGACCAATCTGGAACTTATCAAAGGACCTTAAAGTTTCAAAGTTTAAGAATTGAGCATCTGGAACTTCAAAAGCGTCAAGGGTTGAATATTAACTTTGGGAGTGGATGTAATTTCTTCCGGCCTCATCAAAGGTTTTGATTTTTTTGAAGATTTTGCATTCTCACTGCCACGTGAACTATTCTTAATCTTCACATCTAAATTTCAAGGAACAGTAAATTCTTCAAGATTCATTAGTATAGATGCATGATCAAATTCTAAATATCCTAATTGAACGCCTTACCAGTCATTTTGAAAGACGGTGTCCTGTGAGAAAATCTAAATAACTCCAGGAATAGAATTTGAAATGGCCGGTTATCTTTTTTCATTGTTTGAAACAAGAGGCTTACAAAACCTTTCTAATTCCCCAAATACACAACATATACACCCTCACCTTTGACATAATCTCATAAGATTTCCACAAACTTATATCTATACTAAAGAAATTCCACATTCATGTACCATTTGATATCCCAATTTTTAAAAACGGCCCACGTTTCTCCCTTTCTAGGATACACTTTAAAAGTATTGCGGCCAATCTTATCACGCCGAGCTAGATGAGAAAACGTTAGTTGATCTTTAATGATATCAGTGGTACCAAGTTTAAATTTCCCACAAGACACAGGCAATTCCTTAGAACTTTTGAAATATGTAATAAAAGTATGTGGACAGCAGTTTAACCATAAATGCAATTGAAATTTGTTCATCCACGATATTATGCATGGGCATTTATTATGAATCATTTTAATATACTCATCAATTATTTATATTATCCATTTTATTCTTTTAGATAAATTTCTCCTTTAAATGGTTCATACTTTACCGTATAGTACCAACTTAGTTTTTCATATCTAAAAAGTAAACACTATCGTTTTTTTCTTTGTTGCATTTCTATCCAATAATGAATATATGATTGGTTTATTTGGTTGAATAAGGTAAAGATCATTTATACATGGTATCATGTTTTATTCATCTATAACTGCACACACATTTAATTAGCACTACTATTTGATATTTATATCTTTAAATACCTAAAATTTTATTCATTAATTTTTTTTTTTATATACTTAAGTATAAGCTCTTTATTGTAAGATATCTTTTCCATGACAACAAATTAAGTTTGTTTGTTCTTCTGGATTATTGAATAAATTGTTAAGTTATATGAGTTAAATATAGTTTTCTCCTTCTAAATATACTAATTTTCATTTTTAATTCTTTTAAAATTTTATTCAAACTTTAATTCCTTTAATCTTTTATCATCAATTTTTATCTTAACTTAGAAAAAAACATCATGGTATATTTTCTAAGCGATTTTTTTTTCAATAACATGTATTTAATAACATCTTTTTGATATTGATTGGCTCATCTTTTCTTGTGTTGGGTCTACTCCTTATAGTTATTTGATATTATTTGAAAATTTTCATTTCTCTCTTTCTTTTTTTTATCTCAAGTAAGAAATGAATTGCAATAATACATTATAAAATTAAAAAATTTGGTAAATTAAATTATTTTCTCTTTGGCTTATCAGTTTAATTTTGAATATTAAATTATAGGTAAATTAAGAAAGATTAAAAACTAAATAGTCATATTCTTAAACTTGTAATTAAGGTCTTATAAAGATATCTAAAAATAAAGTTAGTTAGAACATGCAACCTAAACACTTTGTAAAAAAAATAAAGATTAAAATCTTATTGGAAATTTAAATGGATAAGTTTGAATCATAAAAAATATCTATAATAAATTTGATATATTTAATCAAAATATAATAAATCCTTCTACGGTAGTTTTATTAATGTGATTATATCTCCTACTATTACTTTTACCCGTGCGATGCACGGGACAAATTATAGATAAATATCTCATTTTTATACAAAAATAATATATAAATAGAAAAATAACAAAAATTTTATTTAACAAATAGAAAAAATTTAAAATTAATTAATTAAATTAGTGAAAGATAAATTTCCCAAATACAAATTGTATGTTTAAAAGTTCATTTTAACGATATATTTTAAAAAAAAATAATATTTAAACATTGATAACATAATAAAATATTCAATAATAAATAATTTAGAAAGAGGAAAATTGACCATCAATTTTTATTCTTTACATACTTATAATATACTATATGATATCAATTTTCAATTAGAGAGTAGAATTAAAATTATTTATTTAGTTAGAGGATCATATTGAGATTTAGAATAAAATATAGGATTAAAATTTATATAAAGAATTGAGATTAGGAATGGAAATATAACATTAAAATATTTAGATTGGAATATGAAATGAAAATATTAAATATAAAATTAGAATATTCATTGTAAAAATTTAATTAATATAATTTATCATTATATAAAAAATAAAATTCATAATTTTTTTATAAAATTGTCTTGTATTGATGTTATAAAAACATAAATTTAAAAAATTCAAAGAATAGTGTAATATATTTATATCTTTTTGTAAAATAAAATAAATTACATTTATTTTAATTTTTTGTTCTTTTCTTTATTTTCGAAAGAGTGTTTATTTATTTATTTAAAGAATAAAAGAATTATTGCATAATCAGTAACATATCAAATAATATAAGTGAAAAGTAGTTGTATTTAGCTTTTATTATTTTTTAATAAAAGCTTCAAGTAAAATATGAAATAAGTTATAAAATGCAATTATTAAGATATATTTATAGGAGATTCTTTTATCAATGATAACTATAATTTATAATTATTTCTTAATTTATATTTATCAATAATAACTATAATTTAGGTATATAAATACAAAAGTAGAATACATATAAAAACCATTAGTTGCCATAAAAAGAATAGAAATTGCCGAAATTTATATTTATTTGCAAATTACAAAAGTAAAATGTGTTTTAATATTAAAATAAATCTTGTAGCCTTAATTATTTTAATTAAAAAAAAATTATATAATTTTTTTAGTGATATTTGTAATAATAATTTCAAAGCTAATATTTTATGTATGGTTAAATATGAAATCATAAGATTTAAAATGTATTTACTATTATTTTTTTGACATAGATTTCTTAGTAATATAACATAATTTAATGATATATTTTTATTGTATGTAAATATTATTTTTTGTTCTTATAAAAAATATATATTATTTTTAGTTTTGACATTATTGATAAAAATACTTGAATAAATAAATTTTTTAGTACCGTTTAAAAAATATTAATATTCACTTATTACTTTAAAAAAATTAAAAAATAATTAATTTAGTTATAAAAGTTAGGCAAACGAAATTTCAAATTAAAAAAAATAATAATTAATGTTTCACTAAATGAATCTTTCATTTTAATTTTATTTTTACAAATAAATCAACCCATTCCATCATCATCATCAACTCCAGCACTTCTTTTCTTTTGCAATTGAAGTCTCATCTTAGCTGTATTTAAAGAAATAGTAAAGAAGATGGCATAAGTTGTATCCCTTGTTCATGCACAAATAAATAGACAGGAAATTTTGTTTTACTAACATATAGAATGTATTTGCTAAACGGAATCTCATAAAACTACTCAATCCAAACTAATTTGCAAAGGCCTAAACGTTTTGGGCAAAGTCTAGTATAGATAAACTGAGCAGTCATGTGATTTTCCATTGAAGTGTTTGTTCAAATGAGATTGACAAAGGGATCGTGACTTTATAGCAGTACACTGAAAGAAAACAAACACTAGTGCAGAAAGTACTTTTTACATCGGGCAAAAAGTACTTTTTACATCGGGTCTGAGCCCGATGTAAAGCCAGGCGATGTAATAAGTCAAAGACATTTTACATCGGGCCAAGGCCCGATGTGAAAAATTAACATACCACATCGGTTGAATTCAGACATCTGATGTGAAAAATAATGCAATTTTTTAATAAAAAAATATATACGCCATATTTTACATCGGTTTTCGTGTCCGCCCGATGTAATAGATAAGATTTTACATCGGTTTTTCATTTTGCCCGATGTAATATGTCTTCTGCTTTTAAGCGTACAATAGTTGTTTTTCCTATTTTAACCTGTAATTTTTTTGTACCTAATTTTCCATATAACTTTCAAATACCACACAGACCAAAGTTAGGTCGCTATTTTGCACATTTTTCCCAGACCACATTTAAGTCACTATTTTCATATTTTTCTAAGCAATGAAGAATATAATTTCATTGCACCAAATAGCTAGGATATATATATATATATATTTCAAAATTTACAAAAGTATTAATCTAGGATACACAAGTGTACAAAATTATAAGAAAGTTTATACATGGTGGCCTACTACAAAATAACAAAACAACAAATATCCAATCATTTAAGTCATTTCGCGCACTTGAAATACCAACATGCATCCACGAGAAGATGAGTTGTAGCTTCTGAAGACAACACCAAAATTACATTTGCTGAGAATAAACAATAACACTAATTAACATCAGCAGACAACACCAAAGTCAAGAAACTAGCTCGAATAAAAAATATAGACAATTCCACATAACTCACCAGATAAAGCTTAATCTTTATATAACTCAAAGAAATGTTTTGCCCAACGGAGTCGCAAATCATACAAATCATTTTGTGTTAATTATGTAGGATCATTAAATACCTATAATACGTAAATAATAATATATAGTTATTCTTTGTAAATTCACATTAAGTTGTAAAACGCAAGATTCAGTTATATTATTTGAAAATAACAAATTAACAAATTAAAGTTATTTGAAAATTAACAAATTATCATAAAATTAAATATACAATTATAATTTACATCACACTTACATTGGGCTGAAGCCATGTAGCCTTTTTTCTATTGTCATTTGCAAATTGATGAACCTCAGAAGCACTAATTCAGAAAAAAAAAATCTATATAAAGCCACATAAAATATGAAATTACTTTTATAACAATTTATATATATATATATATATATATATATATATATATATATATATATATATATATATATATATATATATATATATATATATATATATATATATATATATATATATATATATATATATACACTATATTATAACAAAATTCACGTAAAAGATAAACTTATGTCCATGCTCAGATGTTCCATGCGGTTGTTTAAATACAAAAGTCTTTGTGTCTCAAATGCAGCTGAAAGTAGTTAATCACATTGATATTAATCATTTGTAGAGTCAATAATACAAAGAAGTTGAGATTTTCAACTAGAAATAGATAATATAGAAGCATTATTAAGTTGTTTATGTCAACGGATTTTACAATTAATACAAGGGTAAAACAATATAGGTATAAGGTATAAAGTAAAAAGTTATCTGACACAACTTTTTGAATTGAAGTTTGATTATCTCTATAATCAATTCTAGTTTTAGCGAAAGAAACACACAATTTTAATTTTATCTCCAACTTTGATCTACCAACAAAAACAACCAAATTTATAAATCATTAATAAGAGGTAATTATATCCTACTACTTTCAAGATTTATACATAAACAAAAAAAAAAAATTTACCTCAACCAGCATATTTGTATCACCTCAAAAATTAAAAAAAAATTGTTTTTGCTAGAATGAGAGTCACTTGTCCAGTTAGTAAATAATGTTATAATAATAAAATGAAAATGAATATCTTACAAACTTTGGAAAGCAAAATCTAAGATGTGTTCAATCTTAATTGCAAGTTAAACAATTACAAAATTCAAACCATTGTAAGAAAGCTTTTAGTTTTCAAGATATATTAAAGACAAATCAACCATCAATAATCAAGTCAATACAATACAAATCAAGTAACATGCCACCTAGAATCCATGTCTAGAAAGAAAACCCAATTTTGAAACATTCATGAATCTAAAATTGAACAAGAAAGTTGAAAAAACTAAGAATTAAGAACTACATGCCATATGTGATCAAAAAAAAAAAGAACTACATGCCATATGATTTTTGTTAACAAGCCATAAAACAATAATCAAACATGAGTAGAAACTTTACCACTGATGCAGATGATTTCATCAACACCCTTTCCTTTCAATTCTTCTGCTCTCCCAATGAAGCCAGGCACATGCTTCAAACTGTTCCAAAAAAGGAGGAAAACAAATTAGATCTCAAATTGAAATACTCTTAACAGAACATCTTCTCCTTCATAAAGACAACCCTGTAAAAAATGAAACATTCACAACCATGACGTTGCACACTATCCTTAAAATCTCCAAAATTTACTCGAAAAGATAAATTAAATTAGATCCAACAAAAATCCCAATTCAAAACTATCATAGATCACGGTAGTAACATTTCATTTCTAAAAAAACACATAATCAATTGAATAAAAATGAAAACTTTATGGAAAAAAAAAAGGTGAATCGAAGGTACCCATGAAACTGATTCAGTTACTATGATGTTCTAGGGTAAGATTTGAAAGAAAAATGATGAAAAGGGGGTAAACCTGCAAGTGGGTGTAAAAGCACCGGGAACAGCAAAGATGATGACTTTTTTGCCGGCGGAGAGGGAATGGATTGAAGCCATAGGATAAGGTGCCATCGGGAATCGCATCTCCCACAGTGATTGGAGCCATTGAAGATGATTTTGAGACTGTTGCTGAAAAATTGAGAACGGCGCGAGAGTTGAAGACGGCTAGAGAGGAGGACGATGGCGCGAGCGGAAGGGCGGCGCCGCTAGGGAGGAATGACGGCAACAGTTGAAAATTGTCGTAGGTTAGGAGATGAGGGACGGCGCAGAACTAAAGAAAGAAGATAAAGAAATATGTTTTGGGTTGGAAAGGGGATTAGGGTTTTAGTGGAGAAAGTGACTTTTTCTATTGGTTTATTCAGTGGACCGATGTAACAGCCACCACTTTTCCCCTCGGTGCATACATGGCCTGATGTAAATGTCCTAAGTGGCCCACTTTTCCCATCGGTGCATATATGACCCGATGTAAACGTCCTTAGTGGCCCATTTTTTCCATCGGTTTCTTTTTCGACTGATGTAAAAGCCCTTATAACCCATTTTTGTTTTAATTACAAGTTTGCCACCGCGTTATTTTTCCCATCATTTGAGTTAAATGTTTGATGTAAAATCATTAAATTAAATTTTTTTCACATCAATTTGTTATAAAATCTGATGTAAAAACCTTTGACAAATATTTTTCACATCAGTTATCTTAATACCTGATTTAAAATCTTGAAACCAAATGTCTTATTTTTAGTAGTGAAAAGTAAACATTAAGATAACAAAAAAAAACACAGCAAGATTATGCAAGTCTTGGAAAATCATGCAGAGGGTGCTATGGGACACCCATTCAAAACCAAAACTCAGTTGCATCAAACACCACCACCTTCAAACTATAGGAAAACCAAAGTATAAATCCAGCCAACAGAGATGAACTTTTTTTTCCCAGTAAGATATGAAATTTACCTGCTGCAATTTAAAAAATATACTACTAAAACCAAAATTATCTCAATAAATTTGTTACAAATTTTAATTCCAGCAAATCTACAGAATTCCACTGAGTCAAAGAATAACTGAAACTTAGTTTGAGAACCATTACCATAAGGAATTAATCATAAAAAGAAAAATGAGGAATATAAGCTTGAACCAAGATTCACTTTAAAACGGGATAGGAAGTACACTTAAAAACCTAAATAAAAGTTCCATAAACTACCTAAACAAATTAACCACATACAATATATTATGATAACATTTCAAAAGACTTGACAACATAAAGGGTCATATCCCATTACACCCTTATATTAACATTACATCATTGAAGAAACTTTGAATTCAAAGGAGAAAGGAAAACTTTATCTCATTCACATCTAGTTGGCTTCAGAAGCTATTATCAAGACATTATCAAGATAGTAAAAACAAAGCTAGAATCAGACCATAAATAAAAAGCTATAATCTTGAATCAAAGCTATTATCAAGACAATAATACAAACTGAATCTCATTCACTACTACTCATCCCTTCACCTTAAATCCGACCAGCAATAAAAATTCACTTCGAAACCAAAACAAAGCTACATGTCCATGACCAATCCAGTTGCACCTGCAATAAAATACTTGCAGCACCATAAAATAGAAATCTGTAGCAGAAAACTCCATCTCTTACACACAAAATCTGAACTAAACCGCAACAGCTTCATAAACTTTCCAAACAATTCAACCAAACCTGCACGATAAAAGCCAATTAATCCTACATCAATGATAACATAACCGAACCATTTCATATAACAAAACTGGACCTGTAACTTAACTCACCAACAGGAAATTCTGCACAAGAGGAAAAGGATTAAAAAGAACCTGTAGCATAACCGAAACGATGCACCTGCATTACGTATCCTAATCGAATAAACCAGAGCAAAAACCAACACAGAACCATGTATAAAGATCCAATAAACATCATTTAAACTGAAAAATGTAAATTTTGTGGAATCAATAGTTCAAAACATTTAAACTATATGGTTTTAATAGAGTTATGAAATCAGCTAAGAAATCCTTCTGATCCAAGAAATGCTGTCACCGGATTTATCATTTGTGCTACATATTATATAGAGGAAAAAGTAGTGACAGGATCTAAAGGAGCAAAAACTAACACAATAGGACCATCCACTGTATCTAAAATCGGAGATGAAATTTCACCAATTTATAGATACAAATTCCTCAAGAATAAACACAAATAAACAACACAACAAAATAATTACATGGAAATCCAATAGATGAAATTGATGATGTGCTTCTTCGGGTCAGGAAAAAGTGAAACTGTTGGTTCAGGTACCGATTGCATCGGAGTATTTAACACCAATTTTTTAGATATTCAACACCAGTTATTGCCGGTGTTATAGCTACCGGTATTGTAAGTATGACATTCCACACCTGTTTTAAAACCGGTATAAAAAATTCATTTGACACCTTTTGTTACTACATAGGGTCATTGAATGTTGATATTTAATACCAGGTATCGAGTGAAAAGGGTGTTAAATGTCACCATCTAACACCTGTAAAATCCGAAGTTGAATGGCAATAGTTAACATTAAAGTTTATTAATAATATAAGGTCTTAAATCTTTTTCTTAATATTTATTTATGTTTTTTTTCTCACAAAATGTCAATTTAAATCGCAATTGACACCAAATATCCTAAAATTTACATTTTAAACAATAAAGCAAATGCAAATTTATAATAAAAGAAGCTTATAATTAAATGTACTACATCCAAGTAGAAGATGCGGAAGTATGAAATAATACAAACAAAAGTTAACAAAGATATTGCCAACAAAAATCAAATTACAACTATAATAATTGTGCTTAAACAAGACTTGCTTCCTCACAGTACTAAATCATGGAACCATTCGAAGAAAGTGTCATGGTCATGTTTTCTCCAATAATAAATCACTATTACTCTTGTATTAAGCTTAACATCCAAAACTTGCAGAATTTTACAGGATCCTCTAAGTGTTCATCTTAGCAGCATACAAGACATTTTGGCAAGACAAAGACAAAAACATCTGTCCTCTTCCAAACACGAGTTCACTGTATGAAGACAAGAAAAGGAAATTAAAATGTTCATGGTAGACTTACTACCACACAGTATTAAAGGCATAAGTGTTAAATTGATTTTGTAACTAAACATAATGTCGAAGTGAGATTAGATTACTCAATAGGTAACTCTTAAGAGTTTGAGCATAAAAAATAGACTCATTATTAAGGATAATAAAAAAGCACACATAACATGATAGCCAATAAAGGATTGAAATCAAACATCTTCTCTCTAATTTGTGGTTCACATAAAAACGGTAAGAAATTGATTTTAACTATAGTAAAACAAATATTATTAGCATTAAGAGATGTAGTCACTTATCTAAGTAAATTTTCAAGTAAGCCTTTATTTCAAAACCATTTACAAAATCCTGCATATGAGAAACTACTAGTTGTGAGAGAAAATGGAACACCCCAAAAGAACCTATAAGTCAAAACCTACTAAATTAGGAGACTTTATCGATCTCTTATACATGGACTCCTTTAACACTAGTTGTAGTGGAAATTGGAACTCATAGAAACATTCAAGAGCTTTTATGCATGCAATACATATGAATCCAATGAATTGTTTAAGAGCTTTTTTTAAGCATTCATGTAGAATTTTCTTAGAATTAAAATTACATGATAACCAACCATCAGTTGATAGTCTTGTTCATGTGTTGCTGCAACCAGTGAACTAACATCCTGTCAATTTTCAAACAAATCTCTTTACATAATAACAAAAATAGAAGTCTCCAAATCAAAATAATTCATGAATACATACATAGAAAACATAAGAAAAACAATTATTCAAATTTCATTTTACAAAGGCAAACACAAAATCAATAATATTTATTTTCATTTATTAGAAAATCATGACACATTATGTATGTCTATGGATAATACTTACATTTTTCCCCAGGCCACTTTGAATTGTGTCACCATATTTTTCTTGGATTACCTCTCATGTTTTTACTTTAGTGTGAAACAAGGTAATATCTTATATGAATATTGTCATTGGATGGTTGTTGTCTTGTAAAACTGGTGCACAAGACTTATTACCACATTGAAATGATCAATTTTAAATTACTTTAACAGAGGCAAACAAAGCCAACACAAGACCATCAAAATATTAGACTATCTAATGATGACATCTTAAAAATCAATAACACAAAAATATGCAACAAATCTACAATAGCTATTTACCAATAACATGAAACCAAATACTTAATTGCCCCAATCAAAACCTTGTTAATCTCCTTTTGAAATCAAATAGGTAACTACCAACCTCCTCATGGAAGCATTACAAACTGCATCATATTATTTACCACTATTAAATTATTAAAAAACATAATAAAATCATGATAAAAAGTGTAAATCCTTATGATAGTTAAATGAAAAATCATGTTAATTAAATACTCACCAGGATTGATTAAGTGGGATTTTTCATATTGACATGAGAACATCTGCAGGTTTAAGAAAGAAAGAAAAAAAGGTAGAAAAAAACTTAAAATAATAAGTAAATGTGTTGAAATATAAATTTGATTTGGGCCTAATTATTAGTGGTATTCTTGGGCTTAGTTATTTTGGGCTTAGATGATTTTGGGTAGTGTTTCTAGAGAATTCTTGTAGTGTTTGGAGTGTCTAGATATTTCTTATGGTTGTAATATTCTCTAGAATACTCTTTAGATATCTAGAGTTTAGAACTCTCTAGAATTAGTGAATATAGAGTTCTCCTTAGAGTACTATAAATAGAGATGTAATCTCACACATTTGTATCAAGCAAAATACAAAGTTCTCTCTTCCATAAAGAATTCTCCTACCTATCAAGTTTTTATTCAAGCCTCCAATATTTCTAAACACTTGTCCTACACATAAAAACAACCTTAGTTCCAACAAAGTGGTACCAGAGCTTCAAGGTCCTAAAAGATGGCAAATGGAGGTTTTCCTTTTCAAATGCCGATGCTCACAAAGAACAACTATGATAATTGGAGTATCAAGATGAAGGCGCTACTAGGATCTCAAGATGTGTGGGATGTCGTTGAGAAAGGCTTCAAGGAGCAAGATGAAGCCTCACTAAGTCAAGGTGCAAAAGATACATTGAAGGAGTCAAGAAAGAGAGACAAGAAAGCTCTCTTCCTCATTTATCAATCGGTGGATGAAGATACTTTTGAGAAGATATCCAACGCAACGACGGCCAAAGAAGCATGGGACAAGCTTCAAACTTGCAATAAAGGAGTTGAGCAGGTAAAAAGGATTCGTCTTCAAACTCTTAGAGGTGACTTTGAACGCTTATTTATGGAGGATTCCGAGTCAATTTCTGATTATTTTTCTCGAGTATTGGCCGTAGTCAATCAACTTAAAAGAAATGGTGAAGATGTTGATGATGTGAAAGTCATGGAGAAAATACTTCGCACTTTAAATCCAAGTTTTGACTTCATTGTTACCAACATTGAAGAAAACAAGGATTTAAAGACCATGACCATTGAGCAACTCATGGGTTCCTTACAAGCATATGAAGAAAAACAAAAGAGAAAAACTAAACAAAAGGAGACTATAGAGCAACTACTACAACTCAACATAAAGGAAGCAAACTATGTAAACTACAAGAACCAAAGAGGACGAGGTCGTGGCCAAGATCGTGGACATGGAGGAGAAGGAAGAGGAGGTTACAACAACTATTCTAACAACTTCAACAATAGAGAAAGAAGTTGGAATTCACAACCGACAAGAGGTCGTGGAAGAGGAAATTCATGGTCGAGGTACGAAAAATCACAAATCAAGTGCTTCAACTGCAACAAGATTGGTCACTATGCATCCGAGTGTAGATTCTCGAAGAAGGTTGAAGAGAAAGCTAACTTTGTAGAAGAAAAAGGTGGAGAAGAAGAAACTTTGCTACCCGCATGTCAAAACCAAGTTGAAGAGAAAAGAAATAAGTGGTACCTCGACACTGGTGCAAGCAACCACAAGTGCGGCGATCAAAGCATGTTTGTAGAGATCAATGAAGCGGCAACTGGCGATGTCTCATTTGGAGATAACTCGAAGATACCGGTCAAAGGCAAAGGTAAAATTCTCATACGCTTGAAGAATGGTAGTCATCAATTCATATCCAATGTCTACTATGTCCCTAACATGAAGAATAATATTTTGAGCTTGGGACAATTATTAGAGAAAGGCTATGACATCCACTTGAAAGAACATAGTCTTTTCTTAAGAGATTGTAGACATAACTTGATTGCGAAGGTGCCTATGTCAAAGAATAGAATGTTCCTTTTGAACATTCAAAATGATGTGGCAAAGTGTCTCAAGGCGTGCTATACCGACTCTTCATGGCTATGGCATTTACGATTTGGGCATCTCAACTTCGATGGTTTTGAACGTTTGGCAAAGAAGGAGATGGTGAGAGGCTTGCCTAGCATCAACCACCCAGACCAACTCTGCGAAGGATGTCTAATTGGGAAGCAATTCCGAAAAAGCTTTCCAAAGGAATCAACATCAAGAGCCATAAAGCCGCTAGAGCTCATACACACCGATGTTTGTGGACCAATCAAACCCAACTCTTTTGGTAAGAGTAAGTACTTTCTCCTCTTTATTGATGATTATTCCAGAAAAATATGGGTTTACTTCTTAAAGGAGAAGTCAGAAGTGTTTGAAAACTTTAAGAAGTTCAAAGCCCTTGTGGAGAAAGAAAGTGGTCTTTCCATTAAGGCCATGAGATCTGATCGAGGAGGAGAGTTCACTTCAAATAAGTTCAACAAATATTGTGAAGAACATGAAATCCGCCGTCCATTGACTGTGCCAAGATCGCCACAACAAAATGGAGTAGCAGAAAGAAAGAATCGAACTATACTTAACATGGTGCGAAGCATGCTCCAAAGCAAGAAGATGCCGAAGGAGTTTTGGGCCGAAGCTGTGGCATGTGCGGTTTACTTGACAAATCGCTCCCCAACAAGAAGTGTGCACGAGAAGACACCACAAGAAGCATGGAGTGGAAGGAAGCCTGAGATCTCTCACCTTAAAGTGTTTGGAAGTATTGCTTACACCCATGTTCCAGACGAAAGAAGAACAAAGCTCGATGATAAAAGTGAGAAATACGTGTTTGTAGGTTACGACTCAAGTTCCAAAGGTTACAAGCTTTACAATCCAAATAGTAGAAAGATCGTCATAAGCCGCGACGTGGAGTTCGATGAAGAAGATTGTTGGGATTGGAGTGTTCAAGAAGAAAGGTATGATTTTCTTCCTTACTTTGAAGAAGAAGAAGAAGAAATTGAACAACCAATGATAGAGGAACATCTTACACCACCGACCTCACCGACACGAAGGTTGGAAGAAACAAGCTCAAGTGAGAGGACACCGCGACTAAGAAGCATTGAAGAGCTTTATGAGGTAACCGAAAACCTAAACGACATTAACCTCTTTTGTCTTTTTGGTGATTGTGAGCCTTTAAGCTATCAAGAAGCGGCGGAAAACATAAAGTGGAGAGATGCCATGGACGAAGAAATCAAGTCAGTCACGAAGAATGATACGTGGGAACTTACTACACTTCCAAGAGGACACAAAGCAATTGGAAAACAATTATTCAAATTTCATTTTACAAAGGCAAACACAAAATCAATAATATTTATTTTCATTTATTAGAAAATCATGACACATTATGTATGTCTATGGATAATACTTACATTTTTCCCCAGGCCACTTTGAATTGTGTCACCATATTTTTCTTGGATTACCTCTCATGTTTTTACTTTAGTGTGAAACAAGGTAATATCTTATATGAATATTGTCATTGGATGGTTGTTGTCTTGTAAAACTGGTGCACAAGACTTATTACCCCATTGAAATGATCAATTTTAAATTACTTTAACAGAGGCAAACAAAGCCAACACAAGACCATCAAAATATTAGACTATCTAATGATGACATCTTAAAAATCAATAACACAAAAATATGCAACAAATCTACAATAGCTATTTACCAATAACATGAAACCAAATACTTAATTGCCCCAATCAAAACCTTGTTAATCTCCTTTTGAAATCAAATAGGTAACTACCAACCTCCTCATGGAAGCATTACAAACTGCATCATATTATTTACCACTATTAAATTATTAAAAAACATAATAAAATCATGATAAAAAGTGTAAATCCTTATGATAGTTAAATGAAAAATCATGTTAATTAAATACTCACCAGGATTGATTAAGTGGGATTTTTCATATTGACATGAGAACATCTGCAGGTTTAAGAAAGAAAGAAAAAAAAGTAGAAAAAAACTTAAAATAATAAGTAAATGCTCATACCACGTTATGAGAAAGGGTTTGATGATTACGAGAGAGCGGAAAAATTGAAAGCTTGTTTTTGAGAGAGTTATTGAGAGAGATTTGGAACAAGATTGGCGTTATTTAGATATTTCCACTGAGAGATATTGAATTGTAAATCTTCAATCAGTATCGATTGAAACAATCCTAAACACCTTCAATTTGGGGTTTTTAGGGTTTGATTGATGATTCTATTAACTGATTAAGAGAGGAACCAAGAGGAATCGAGAGAGGATTGAGAGATTTGAGGGTTTCGAACATCGAACACTATGAGTGAGAGAGTTAAACAGAGACACACAAGTTTGATGAAGCGTGATGATTCATGTTAGAAGAGGGATACTATTCATGTTTTCGTGTTTTTATTTCTGATTACCGGAACAGGAGCAGAAGTGCGAGCGAGAGAAAAAAATATATCACATCTAATATTCTAAAAATCACATATAAATTTATATTTTTAAACTTGCCATTACTTTAATAATTAATATATACACCATTTTTTCTTAAAATCGGGTATGAATTTATATTTATAAATATGTCACTACTTTAATTTATACCTGATTTTCTTAAAACTAAGTATTATTTATTAAAATATTCCATTTATTTAAATTTTACACCTTTTTTCGAATAAAAGAGGTATGATATTAATAATTCTAATGTCATTTGTTCTTGATCTGGACTTGTTTGTTATGAGGATGTAAATTGGTTACATTTCGTAGTCCTTATGATTTCAGTTACCTTGTTAAGGCATTGACCCAACGTACTTTACCTCAAGATCTCGATGATTTTTTAGTTTTATAGTCCGTGTTTATTTTGGTAATGCTATTTATGATGTCGTGCATTGCTTAGTTCATTATTTTATTTTATCTAATAAAAAAGGTTTGTTCAATAAAACTTCCACATTTCAAAAAAGTGGTAAGAAAATTTACTAGTGTTCAAAGTAAATTTTTGTGGGGAGGGGTGGAAGATAGAAGGTGCATTCATTGAAAAAAATGGAGCGATGTTACTTTACCATTTGCTAAAGGAGGTCTTGGAATCAAGAATGTGGCAACGTTTCTTCTCAATAAATGGAGGTGGCGGATTCTTCAAGGCCAAAATTCTTTTTGGTGTAATGTGGTAAAATCGCGTTATGGTGACTTATCTTCCAAAGCCCTCGGCATGAATTTTAAGGTAAAAGTTTCTAACTCTTGCTCCATTTGGTGGAAAGATATCCTTAAGATTAATTCTTCTTCTACTCCTTCTTCTTCTTTGTGTGATCCTATTGTCGGGTGTGGTAGATTTATTATTCACAATGGTTATAATACCCCTTTTTGGCATGCTATTTGGTTGGAAGATAAACTTTTATTAGAGGAATTTCCGGACTTATTTTTGGTTTCCCGTTTAAAGAATGTGTCGGTGGTGGCAATGGGGGGATGGGTGGAAGAGGTGGGGAGGTGGGGAGATTTCGGTTTACCCGGTGGTGTTGTGGAAGATCCGGAGTTATCCGCTCAATTATTGTCTTTAAAGGAGTGTTTGGAGGCTTTTAATGGGTGGGCTTTAGGTAAAGATACCGTGGTTTGGTCCGAAAATGTGGAGAGGGATTTCACGGTAGCCTCTTGTTACGAATATTACGAGAAGTCTATCTCTCCATATGGTCCCCCAATTAATCATATGGAAGCGTTCAGATTTTTGTGGAAGACGGAGGTTACGTTTAAAATAAAGGCTTTTGGTTGGAGACTATTTCACAATAGGCTTCCTTTGAAAGATCTTTTGGTTATTCGAGGTATGTCTTTCCCTTTGGAAGATTTAAAGTGTATTTTTTGTGGTAATGGTGAGGAATCAAGGGACCACTCCTTTTTTGGTTGTTTGGTGGTTGGAAATATTTGGAGAGAAATAGCGTTTTGGGTGGGTAAAGGGGGTTTTTTTAGAAGAAGGGTGTTTATCAATTTTTTTGGATTGGCATCGTTTCTTTGATAGTCAAAAGGTTTCGGATAGAAAATTGGATTTAGTTTGTCAAGCTTCAACTTGGTGTCTTTGGTTGGTTAGAAACGGTGTATGTTTTCGCAAGGAGGCGTGGAGCGTGAATAATATCATTTGGAATATCAAGACTTTAGTTTGGAGATGGTCTTTTTGTGGAAAAATGACCCATCCCGATTACTCTTATTACGAGTTTTGTAAGGGTCCGGTGTATTTTCTCTCATAATGTAATTGGTAGGTAATTTTTTCTTTTTGGGGCACGTTTTCGCTCTTGTATACGAGTTGGAGAACCCTTAGTTCTCCTATTAATGAATTCTTACTTTCTATATATATATATATATATATATATATATATATATATATATATATATATATATATATATATATATATATATATATATATATATCATACTTCATGTAATTTTTCATAATGAAGTTGCAGAATAGTATTACTTGTATCTTTAACCAAATGGTGAGGCGTAATGTAGTCTAAAAAGGAAAGAGAAATTTATGTCCAGTTAATTTTAAAAGAGAAAATGCTGAACCGATGTATAAATTTAAAGAAAAGGCAATATTTTTTAGGGGTGCAGGAATGTTAATATGTAGTTAAGGATTCTGTGTCTGAAAATGAGGCATTTCAAAAAGTATATGGAAAATAAAAACATGGATATGTTTGTAGTATGAGACTTAGAATTACGCTATCTCTGATTAACAGATCTACAAGATCGGTATCTTTTGCAGAAAGTGAAAAATAAAGGAAATGCAAGAAGAAATTAATTCACTTAAAGAAAAGAACCAAAAAACTAATGAATTGATGGAGGCAGTTGCATTCTTACAACAAAGAGACAATGCTAGGGAAGAGGAAATTAAACTCTTAAGGCAAATGCAAACTTCTAGTGGAAGACAGGTATATTATTTTGATGTGTAGCAACCTGCCTAAAATTTTAGATTTAGAGTCGCCACCTATTCTGAAGGGCGAATAGGAAACCCTACGCAGATAAGAGATTGAGGGTAAGTTATTATAATCAGGCTGAGGGAAGGTGTTAGGCACCCCCAGCCCTTTCCTAAAGGCTAACGTTCAAAGATTAGGGTTGCAAGGCAGGGTTTGTAAGGAAATGTGGCAAACAGAATTTTAATGACATGATTGAGGTTTTGAAGAGGGGGGACTCGCCTTGTTGCCAAGTGCCTACGTACCTCCTTAGGGAGGATCAGAGTCTACGTAGTTCGGGAAGGGTTGTACGCCATTTAGAGTTTGAATTTGATTTGATATGGGTTTTTTAGAGGCTTTTTAGTTAGCCTATCGCAGTTTGTTTTGTCTTGTAATTTGAATGGATTTTAGAATTATTAGGGTTTGGGGCGTACAACCCTGATTTGGCACAATTAACCGCAATGATCAATAGGTTTGATCACCATAGTTAAAAGATTAAGGATTTGCATTATTACCAATTCAAATCGATTAATTCGATTATCACTAATAACAACTTACTTGTATTTTACTTATTTATTAATTGGCGTTTTATATCGTTACCTCTCATAATCGATTAACACGACTACAAATAATAACAAATTAAATTAAACAATAAGGCAAGATTAATCACCACAATCAATAAGATGATTGCAGCCATTTAATCGAATGTAGTTGAATTTTATTTTAATTAAAATGGTACTTTAATTATTTTTATTGTTAACCACAGCGATTAATCGATTTAATCGGCGCAAATAACAAATTAAAAATATTTAATAGAAATGTCATATTCTTATTCTATAAATAAAATAATTTTAATATAATTATCAAAACTAATATTTTAATTTCAAGAAAACAAATTAATTAGATTTTTAATAAGTTTTTAATGAGGTTTTATTCAGTGTGGTAGTTAATAAGGACTATGGTGTGTGGAACCAGCCTGGGGCGTTAGATCTAGGTTGGGGTGAGAATCAAGGGTCAGATTATGAGGGTACATGGTGAGGCTTAAGGCTGTGGACGCATGGGATTACGTGGAAACAAATTCAGAAAAATATATGATGGAGGGAGGGCTCGAACCTGCGACCCTCCACTCCCAGAAGCGCTTACTAACCAACTGAGCTGAACCAGTCACGCGTATAACAAACGCATTCAAAACATAATATATCAAACCAACGCTCATTAAGGGAAACGCGCGCCAAATTTTGAATTGGCCAACCAGGCTGTGACAACTCATCGTCACCTTCCCCAGACCTGCAAAAGACTGCACATATTGCTACGATTTTACTACGAAAACGTTCGTAGCAACCCCCCCCTACGAAAATAGCGAATAGCTCCCTCCCCAATATAAATGTGGCGCACCTGTTCCAAAAGTTTCGTATAGACGGTACGAACTCAATCACGCAATAAATTTAGCCTAATTTTAACTCTAGTAAAAAGCCCTAAATTAAACCCTAAAAACCTTCAACCGGTCATCAATGGCACAACGCGATTAACACGCGTAAACTTCATAAAACCAGTCCAGAAACAACCAATACATTGAGACAAACACGAATATGCAAATAGATTTCAGTGAGGATGCATATATTGTTCAAATCGAAAGGATTTTCAGAACGACTTACCTGGGCAAATACGAGGTATTTCTGGGGGTGTTGAAGTAGTGCTCCTATCCAAACACGTTCAGAATCAACCAAGGAAGCTTTTAGGACCTTTGAATCTCCTTGATTCCTCTTAATTTGCAAAAATCGACTTTGAGTTTCTTGAAGATTTTTTTGCTCTTACCCCTTGCTTTTGATCCGGCTTTTTCCAACCCCTATTCCCTTGGTATATGTTAGGTACTTATAGGCAACGATTTAGGTTAACAAAAACTTCAGAAATCAATCTTGAATCAAATCTTGCAATATTGAGAAAATTGATTTGATTTCTTGATTTTTAAGTTACTAAACTTGGCTTCTTTTGTATCAATTCTTTCCATTTAATTTATGCACGAAAATATGATTATATTTAGTCATAAACTCTGATTGAGAATCACCCAAAATATACCTTCTATCAAATATTTGATTTTTCATTTAATTAAATCATTAAAAATTAATTTTAAATGAAATAAAATTATGTAAAATCAAATAAAATGATATAATTTATGGCATATGTTTTGGATAGCTTGTGGACCAAGTTTGGGTCATAGAATGTAGGCCCATTTGTAAGAATCTCAATTTTGAACCCTCCTTTTTTCACATTTGGTCCCTCAAAATCACCTGACTTTGATCAAGCATATCTCCTTCAATTTTTAAGCTATGAGGGAGATCTAATACTTTTTAGAAACCTCAAGAGGTCCTCTACAAGCCACTTTGGAATATATTTTTCATTTGAAGCTTTTATCTTGACCATATTCTCTTCGGGGAAAAACTGTTTCTGAAAGATGCCTGAAAATGACCTGTAATCTTTTGCTTTGTATCTCTTAAATGAAGCATTTCTAGCCCTGGCTTGTGAGACACAAAGTTGTAGAGAATCCAATTTCCTTCAAAATAGGCTTTGAGTGGGGAATTTTTGATGTTCCATGTGAAAGTTATGCCCAGTCAAAGTTGGGTTGACTTTCTCCTAAGAAACCCTAATTTGAACCTTTTTATATTTGTTCATCTCTGAGTTTCTATTAATGGAATCATGATCAATTCTTGATCAAATGATGGTTATGCACCCCATACTTGATGTTTGCCCAATGATTATGGTTTGAATCATGCCTTGATTGTGATTGACCTTTCAGTTTGAATTTGCTGACTGTGAATCATCTGGATTATTTGAATGAGCCATGTCTTGAGATTTGAACCTTGCTTTTGCTATGAGATAAGTGTGGAAGGTAAATTTTGGGGTATGACAGCTGCCCCTATTTAATTACCTTGGATTGGGTGACAAGAGGGTGTGTAGACCTCGCGTCGTTCCGATCGAAGAGTTATTAAATACTGGAAGACCCTTAAATTTGCCTTGAATTTGAGTATGGATGAAGAGAAATGTCCTGCTAAAGCATGAGTCTTACATAGCGAGGACCTTTGTTGGTTGTGTAATCGGCTTGCTATGGCCAGCAAGCCTCCGTAGTTTGTGGATCCCTCACTTACCATAGTGCTGGTAAGCTACTCGCATTTTGTGAACCTCTCACTTACCATAGTTCTGGCAAGCTACGCGCAGTTTGTACCTCTCACTTACCATAGTTCTGGCAAGCTACGTCGCAGTTTGTACCTCTCACTTACCATAGTCCTGGCAAGTTACATCGCAGTTTGTATCTCTCACTCACCATAGTTCTGGCAAGTTACATCGCAGTTTGTATCTCTCACTTACCATAGTTCTGGCAAGCTACATCGCAGTTTGTATCTCTCACTTACCATAGTTCTGGCAAGTTACGTCGCAGTTTGTATCTCTCACTCACCATAGTTCTGGCAAGTTACACCGCAGTTTGTATCTCTCACTTACCATAGTTCTGGCAAGTTACGTCGCAGTTTGGACCCCAATAGGATTGCTTGCTATAGTTCTAGCAAGTTCACCTGCACTAACAGGGTTATCTGCAAGTGTTGTTGCAGAATTTACCTGTGTCGAATTTTTGTTCCTGTAAATGCGTATGCATTATGTTCATATGTTGTGCATATGCCCCTGTTGTTTGTATAATGCGTATGTATGAATGCTTACACATGTGTATGTTGCATGTAGATTGATGAATGTATGTATATATGATACCCCCTACACTCATCTCCTTATCACCCATTGCTTTTGTTTAACCCCTTTTTCTTTTGAGTTGTTTGTGACTTTCTGGCTCAGTCTGATTAATCCATTGATACCATCCTTTGAAATGATGTTCGGCTAGATTTTTTTTTAAGTGATCGCATCACAGGGTGTTTGTAGCCTTCCGGAGATTTCACAGTTTTATTCTATTGCTTTTGCGTTGAAAGTTTGTAAGTTTCTCATGTTAAATCCATGTTAGGGTTTATAAAAATAAATTATCCTTTGCAAATGGTACTGAAATTAGAAATGAAGCATAGTATGCAAAAAGGAAATTTTATTGATATTGCCTTGAATTGGCGAGTGTACAGAAATGCGAAGAAAAAAAATGGCAAATAGAAATGATATTAATACTGCCGTTGCTCTTTCTTTTGTTATCGAGGGCCCCAATAATCCTTCGACTTCAGAAGTAGATGATTGCACGACCCCTCATCCTTCGTAGTTTGCCTTCGGCTTATGTCCGGTAATCCTGTTTTTGCTAGGCATAGTACTTCTTGACCGCGTCTGAGTTGATTGGGTGCGGTAGCTCATCCCCATCCATTGTAGTGAGGACTAATGCCCCTCCTGAGAACACCGTTTTTACAATGTATGGACCTTCGTAGTTAGGTGTCCATTTTCCACGGGCGTCGAGTCGAGGTAACAGTATCTTCTTGAGGACAATGTCACCTTCTTTGTAGGTTCGAGGTCGGACCTTCTTATCGAACGCTTTTTTCATCCTCTTCTGATAGAGTTGTCCATGACACACAGCTGTCAGTCGCTTTTCTTCAATGAGATTAAGCTGATCAAAACGAGTTTTTACCCATTCCGATTCTTCTAACTTTGTGTCAGCTATGACTCTTAGTGACGGGATCTCCACTTCGATTGGAAGGACAGCTTCCATACCGTAGACTAGGGAGAATGGGGTTGCCCCTGTAGATGTACGTACCGAGGTTCTGTAGCCGTGTAGGGCGAAGGGGAGCATTTCGTGCCAATCCTTGTATGTTTTCACCATCTTTTGTATTATCTTTTTGATATTTTTGTTTGCAGCTTCGACAGCGTCGTTCATTTTAGGCCTGTATGGTGAAGAATTGTGATGTTCAATCTTGAACTCCTCGCACAGCTCCCTCATCATGTTATTGTTCAGATTCGACCCATTATCGGTGATAATCCTGCTTGGAACCCCATACCGACATATGATATTATGCTTGATGAACCGAGTGACTACTTGTCTCGTTACGTTGGTGTAAGAGGCAGCTTCGACCCATTTGGTGAAGTAGTCTATGGCAACCAATATAAATCGGTGTCCATTCGAAGCTTTAGGTTCTATCATCCCTATCATGTCGATTCCCCACATCGCAAATGGCCATGGTGAACTCAGAACGTTCAACGGGTTTGGTGGTACGTGCACCTTGTCAGCGTAGATCTGGCACTTGTGACAGGTCCTTGCATATTGGAAACAGTCGGCCTCCATTGTTAGCCAGTAATACCCTGCTCGCAGTATCTTCCTAGCCATTGAGTGTCCGTTTGCGTGGGTCCCAAAGGTTCCTTCATGCACCTCCCTGATAATTTCCTTGGCCTCGTTTTTATCTACACATCTCAACAACACTGAGTCATAGTTCCTTTTGTATAGGATGCTTCCGCTTAAGAAGAACTTGGATGCAAGTCTTCTCAGTGTCTTTTTATCAATTGTTGAGGCATTCTCCGGGTATTCCTGTTTTTCCAGATACATTTTTATGTCATGGTACCATGGTCTGTTGTCGGAATGCTCCTCAATCGCAAGGCAATAGGCAGGTTCGTCGAAGTGTCTAACAGTTATCCGTGGTTCATGGTTTGGCCAGGTCACCTTGAACATAGAGGAGAGCGTTGCTAGTGCATCGGCTATTTGATTTTCTTCCCTCGGGATATGAGTAAAAGTGATAGTATCAAATTCAGCCGTCAACTCCAGTATAAGGTCTCGGTATGGGATTAGTTTTGCATCTCGAGTGTCCCATTCTTTGTTGACTTGATGGATTACCAATGCTGAGTCTCCGTATACATCAAGGAGTTTGATCCTTAAGTCGATTGCAGCTTCTAACCCCAATATGCATGCTTCGTATTCTGCAATGTTGTTGGTGCAGTCGAAACATAGTCTTGCAGTGAAGGGTAAGTGCCGGTCATCGGGAGATGTCAATACTGCCCCTATGCCATGTCCTAGTGCATTTGAGGCACCGTCGAACATGAGTTTCCATACCAAACCTGGTTCGGGTCCCTCGTCGGGTCCTGGTATTTCATAGTCTCTTACTAGCATAATATCCTCATCAGGGAAGTCGAACTTCATAGATTGGTATTCCTCGAGGGGTTGGTGAGCAAGATGTTCTGCCAATACACTCCCTTTTATTGCTTTTTGAGTTACATACTGTATGTCGTATTCGGACAACAACATTTGCCACCTTGCAATTCTACCCGTGAGCGCCTGTTTTTCGAACACGTATTTTAAAGGATCCATTCTCGATATTAGCCATGTGGAATGATTCAGCATATATTGCCTTAGACGTTTGGAGGCCCATGCTAGGGCACAACATGTCTTTTCCAATGGTGAATACCGAGATTCGCAATCCGTGAATTTCTTACTGAGGTAGTAGATAGCGTGTTCTTTCCTGCCTGTTTCATCTTGTTGCCCCAGTACACACCCCATAGACCTTTCGAGTACTGTGAGGTACATGATTAGTGGCCTTCCAGGTACAGGAGGTAAGAGTATAGGTGGTTCTTGCAAGTAGTTCTTTATGGTTTCGAAGGCTACTTAACAGTCCTCGTTCCACTTGATAGGTTGATCCTTCCTGAGTAGTTTGAATATAGGCTCGCATGTGGCTGTCAGGTGTGAAATGAACCTTGAGATGTAATTCAATCGGCCCAGGAAACCTCGTACCTCTTTTTCTGTCTTCGGGACGGGCATTGCTTGTATGGCTTTTACTTTGTCAGGATCAACCTCTATACCTTGCTGGCTTACAATGAATCCCAACAGCTTTCCCGATCTTACACCAAACGTACACTTGTTCGGGTTTAACCTTAGCTTGTACTTCTTTAAGCGCTCGAACAACTTATGTAGATTTGTGATGTGCTCTTCTTCTGTGCCGGATTTGGCGATCATATCGTCTACATATACTTCGACCTCTTTGTGGATCATATCATGAAACAACGTGACCATGGCCCTTTGATATGTTGCCCCTGCGTTTCTCAACCCGAAAGGCATTACCTTGTAACAGAAAGTGCCCCAAGATGTCATGAAGGTTGTTTTCTCCATATCTTCGGGCGCCATCTTGATCTGATTATACCCGGAGAAACCATCCATGAAAGAGAACACTGAAGCTTGTGCCGTATTATCCACCAAGATATCTATATGTGGTAGTGGGAAATCATCTTTTGGACTTGCTTTATTTAGATCCCTGTAGTCTACACACATGCGCACCTTCCCGTCTTTCTTAGGAACTGGCACTATGTTTGCAATCCATGGTGGGTAGTCAACTACAGCAAGAAACCCGGCATCGAATTGTTTGAGCACCTCTTCCCTAATCTTACTATCCATATCTGGTCGAACCCTTCTGCGCTTTTGCCTGACCGGCGCACATCCTTCTTTGAGAGGTAACCTGTGTACCACGATGTCTGTATCCAACCCCGACATGTCACGGTATGACCAAGCAAAAATCTCCGCATACTCGTGGAGGAGCTTGGTTAGCATTGCTTTTACGTCCTTACCTAGCGTTGCCCCAATCTTAATGTTCTTGGGTTCTTCATCCGTTCCCAAGTTTATGATTTCAATGGCCTCTTGTGGAGGGAGCATGCTCTTGGATTCCTTATCCACTAACCTTGACAACTCTTCCGGAAGTTCATCGTCTTCCTCATCCCCTTCTTCAGCCTGATTAGCGAGAGCCTCGAGTTTGTATAGAGTCTCAGCAGTATTATTATCGGTGGTGTCAGAAGGTGATCTGCACATGTTTTATGTTTTGTTTTATTTTAGTATGCAGATGTGAACGTGCTTTGTTTGTGCAAGAAATTTATTTGTCATTTTCAGAAATGGAAAAGGAATAAATGCGAGAAAAGACAATGTTTTCAATACCAAAATGCAAAGACAATTTTATTAATAAACTTCGAACTTGAAAGTAAATGGGGCCCTTACAAACTAACTCTATGCTTCGGGCGAGGCATGAGCTTTATTGTTTTTTTTTATTTGAAAAAGGGAAATAAAACACACAAAAGCAAATTACTTTGAAATGAAAACTATCTCCGGTATCTCCATGCTTGTCCAATTCTGTAGCTGTTCTCCTGGTCTGATTTCTCGGATGAAGTTGGATGTCCCTTCTCGAGAATCCTTGTTGGACACCATAGCTACATGTTCATACCCACCATTCACAAAAATTTGCATTATTGGGGGGAATTGTTGTTCCTCCTTTTTGATGCTTTTGAACTTGGTGGGTTGATATCCTAACCCTGAGCGATCTTTTTTCTCTGACACCTCTGGTAGCTTGCCCCAGCCTTTAATATCTGCATCCTGCAGATCTTTCCATGATGTTACCGCCCTTCTTATCTTCTCCACTGGTAGTGTGATAGCAGTTGCGATTTCTAGTGCTTGAAATGCGGTACCCAATGCTTCGTCCCCAGCCTCAATATATGTGTATGAATTCAAGTTGCTGACGAATATGTCCTCTTCTCCATTGATGGTTACTATAGAGTTCCCATTCACAAATTTTAATTTCTGATGGAGGGTAGAGGTAACTGCCCCAGCTGCGTGAATCCAGGGACGTCCTAGTAGACAGGTGTATGCTGGCTCAATCTCCATCACTTGGAAATTGATGCAGAAGGTATGAGGACCGATTACAACGGGCAAATCCATTTCTCCCAACACCGGACTTTGTGATCCATCGAAAGCTTTTACCACCAGGCGACTTGGTCTGACTACCAGTCCTTCTAAGGCTATCTTGTCAAGTGTTGCTTTTGGCATCACATTTAAAGATGACCCCGTGTCAATCAAAACTCTAGCTAGATGGGCCTTCCCACATTGCATGGAGATATGCAAGGCTTTATTGTGTGACTTTCCTTGTAGGGGTAGCTCATTGTCACTGAAACCTAGGCATGCCCCATCAGTTAGATTGGCCACCATCCCGTCAAATTGATTGACTGTGATGTCCTTAGTTACATGGGCAGCGTTTAGGATTTTCATCAGAGCATCTCGATGTTTCTCAGAGTGTATCAATAGTGATAAGAGCGATATCCTAGATGGTGTCTGTTGCAACTGATCTACCACTCTATAATCACTCTTCTTAATCAGAGCGAGAAACTCCTCAGCATCCTTGTTAGAAGTTTCTCTATCCTTAGGTTCAGACTCGTCACTTGGTCTCATGACTAATTGTTCTCCAGATTGCGTCAAGTTTTCACTAGGCTTTGGTTGTACTTGCGCAGTTTTGAATATGCGCCCACTACGGGTCATGCCTCCAGGTCCAACGATGCTTGATACTGCAGTATTAGTATCGGTCTCATATTCCCATGGTACCGCTTTCATCTTGTCCAAAGGGTATGGTCCTCTGATTGGGATGATCCTAGTGTGCTCTTGTACAGGTATTACCACTGGTGGTCTAGAGCATGGGATGATTAATGGTTTCCTTGCCCCTTGTGTGGGTATCATTAAAGGTTCGTTTCTTTCAACCATTGCCACATATTCCTCTTCAGGGTGTTCTTCCAGCTGGATCAGCCCTTGATCCATGAGTCTTTGCAGAGTGTCTTTAAAAGCCTCGTTGTGTTCTAGGATAAACCCCTTTATAAGAAGATACCTCTTAAGTGCATCTATGGGGGAGTTCCGTTGTTGAACCAACTCTTGCTCATTGACAACTTCTATTGCATTGACTGCGCCTTCATGGTGTGGCATCAGGTTCGTCTTCACATTGGGTTTGTCAAAGGCGATTGCCCCTGATTCAATTAAATTCTGAACGATGTGGCTGAAGGCCCAACATTTCTCCAGGGTGTGTCCGGGAGAATTGGCGTGAAATTCACACCTTTCATTCGGTTTGTAGTTGGGCATGTGCTTGCCTGGAGGAGGAGGTGGCAGTGGCCTAACTTCTACCAAGGATTCATTTACTAAATATTTCAGAATTTCTTTCTTGGAAGTAGGTAGCGGATCGAATCTCCTTGGTCCTTCCTGAAACCGGTTTTGTCGTGGTGGGTATGTCATAGGAGGTCTAGTTTCCTGATGGCCTACAGCATTAGTTTCTCCTTCCTTCTTTTTTGTGAAGTTGGGGGTAGGCCTCTTCGCCTGATAGGATCCAGATGATGCCCCTTGTATCTTCCCATTCTTGATCCCATTCTCAATCCTTTCACCAATGACTACCAAGTCTGAAAATCCTGATGACACGCTTCCAACCATCTTATCATAATATGGCCCTTGTAGTGTAGCCATAAACATATCTACCAGTTCTTTTTCCAACAAGGGAGGTTGGACTCGGGAAGCCATCTCTCTCCACCTCTGAGCATATTCTTTAAATGATTCTTCCTTCTTTTGCGACAGATTTTGGAGTTGCATCCGATTGGGTGCCATATCCAAATTGTACTTGTATTGCTTAAGGAAGGTATTGGCAAGGTCGGTCCAGCTTCGGATATTAGTCTTTTCCAGTTGCATGTACCAGTCCACTGATGCTCCACTTAAACTATCCTGGAAGAAGTGTATCATTAATTTCTGATCATGAGCATAAGCAGCCATCTTTCGCACATACATGCGCAAGTGGTTCCTTGGACATGTGAGTCCCTTGTATTTTTCAAAGTTCGGAACTTTGAATTTGTGTGGAATTGTTAGATCTGGGACCAAGCTCATCTCAAAAGTATCCACGTCAAAAGCATCATACCCTTCCACGGCCTTCAGTCTCTCTTCCAGTGCCTTGATTTGTCCACTGTCCTTAGAATCCTCTCCGGAATTAGTGGAGTTCAGCTTTGATTGGGGAACTTGGTTTGTATCATTGGTGTCCCCATATTGCAGGTCCAGATATTCTTCATCCCTAAGCGGATTGTTGATAGGGATGCGAACTGTGCGAGACGTCCCTTCTTTCTGAGCAGTAGGAATAAACCCTTCTCGAGAAGCCTCTCCCTCTTCATGGGTCGTAGTGACCTTTTTAGATGCGTGAGCATTTGTTTTGTGAGGGTCGTGGCCTCGTACATACCCTAACAATGGGTTGCCATCCTGAGGTATCTCCTCATACTGATCCTGAACCTCCTTAGCCTTGTCTTGCTTATCTTTGAGGTCTTTCATGAAGCTCAGCATTTGGGCCATTCCTCCCTTGAGGTCTTCAACAGTACCTTTCAGCTGGGTCATTTCCTCACGAAGGGCGGCTTGGTTCTGTTCCAATTGTTCCATTGCTTTCTTCTTCTGAGCTCTGGTCTTGATTTGTGGTTGAGTTGCAATGGTGTGACTGGAGATGAAGATAGTTTTTTGCTTTAATGTTTTGAAAAATAAATATGATATGCATGCTATGAATGATATGGTTATGCAATGTTTATGTCTTATCCACACTATTATAATACACATATATATTTATATATTATTTTTATTCTTCTCTTTTTCTTTTATATATACATGTACATTTTTCCTCTTTTTTTTTTGCGCATATGTATTATGTATATATATATTTTTTTTTTACATATGTATTTATTAATTTTTTTTATATATTTTTTTTGTACATGTATATACACATATGTTTTTTTTTAGAGAGGTAAACAAGGTTGGTGAATATTTATAGAAACGATGAGTAACGAAAAAAGAAACACACTTTATTGAAAGGAAATACTAAAAAAACTCCATTGTTGGTTTACAAAAAGGAAAAGGAAACTGAAATTAAAATGCTCAAAATAAATTAAATTAAAAGTACTTGAAATAAAAGCAACAAGGAAATAACATAAAGCTAAGAACGCCTTTGGATGTCTTCTTTGAACTTGTCCACCATATCTCTACAAAGCTCCATAAACTCCTTAACCTCTTTGGGAAGGATAACAAGAGATGATTCCGCCTTTGCCAAACTTTTTGGAATGTCTAGGATCAAATCGTTGCACAAGTAAACCAACTTATCATAATTATCGCGGCATTTTTCGTAGTCTTTGAGCATCTTGGGAACCATACTCACGTGCTCATAAGCAGTAGAAACAATTGTGTATTGTCTTTCCCAATAATCCCTTTCATCCCTCGCAGCATCACATAACTCTTTTTGCCTTAGTAGTAATTGCCTAAGCACGGCCAAAGCTTGAAGTGCTCTATGACGCTCATCAGTGCGCTGTAAAAGTGCTTCTTCCGCGGTTAACCTCCTTGTGCGTTCTTCTTGTCCAGCATTGCG